>NC_142206.1:2188750-2395000 GCF_049639895.1 Pseudopodoces humilis | reverse complement strand
TATTCTTAAAAATATTTATGCACAAAAATGGCACAGTATGACTGAATTTTATACAAGACCTAAGTATTATAAGGAAATAAGTAATCCCTCTACACAGGTTCCCCTTATGATCATTAAAGGCTGAAATGCATTTGGTGGTTCTGCCTGTTTGACAAAAAACAAAACAATAAGTTTTACATACATTTTCACTTTTCAAGGAAATGTCTTTGATACTGCTCAAACATCTTCTTGTATTGGAGACAACTAAAAGCAGATTTGTCTAGAATCTTAAATCCTTAAATTCTGCTGTAATTTTCTGAAGTTATACCTCAGATGAAAATGTAGGAATTAGAAAACAAGCAGCCAGCTGTATCAAAGGAGCATAAAAGCCCAGATCCCATGATTCTTCTAGGAAGAGCTCACCAGAAAGAACTAGGAAAACAAATCAGATGTTCACAGTTTCCCAGATTCCACACATCATGTCTGTCTCACATAAGCCAGGTGGGATTCCTGAATGATAAGAAAATCTACTGGCACCCAGTGCCATAAAATGTGGACTATGAAACATTTTGGTACATGGCCTCTGTAAAGACAGCTACAGAAAAGACATCTAGAGAAAGCTACATTTTTTAAGAACCATTGCTAAGAGCCTGTATGCAAAGGTTTAGGTAGCCTAACATGTGTTTTACTAGGTCTTAAATTTCTTGGGCTCAATTTGATTTAAAAAAATAATAATGATTTTTGAAGGCTGCTTTCTCTCTATCACTATTGGTGTTTGGGTTTTTTTTCTGCTTTAAATGTGGAGATTTTCCATAGGTAGGAGTTTATTTTTAAACTCCTTAAGTTTATTTAACTTATTTTAAACTTCTTAAGTTTATTTTTAAACTTCTACAGGCTGAAAAATATTTAATGCAGTTATGTTTGATCTTGCCTGAAGTTGGATCCTTCAATTTAGGGACTGATAGACAAACACTATTTTTCATTTTCTCCTTCATCCCACATCTTCCTACAAGAATTATACCACCCTTGCTAGGAAAAGCAGCAATTTGTGTGCACCAGACATCACCCAAACCCACCTAGATCACTGGATTTGTCCATCTGTACAGCTCCAGAAGAGCAACTCTTCGGAGCTGTGGATGAGCCACCACACCAGCAGCTGATTTGGGGGTCCAGAGGGGTAAAAGTGGTACCCTGAGGTGCACACACCAGACCTCGGGGTGTAACACACCCTCCTCAGTGAGCTGTGCTGGGTTTAATCTCTCTGAGGTCACGTCTTTTGGCAGCTCTTTTGGGTTTTAGTTGAGAGTGGCTCCATTCGCACATACAAATGAAAGCAAACAAGTGAAACCTTTCAGGAGAATGAAGGTTCTCAGAAAGGCAGTGATACCCCCAGCAATTCCAGAAATTATATTTCTGTATACAACACGGGGCTATTTAACAAAAATTCTTCCTTCCTAAAAGGGGATCTGCCACACAACTTATATTTTAAAGATGCCCTTCTACAGTTCTATTAAAAATATCATTGTATTTACTCATTGTCATCTGTAATTATGATGATCTACAAATCATTATAGAATCACACAAGACAAAAAAAATTTCCTTCACACACCTGAAAAACTTCAGAAGTTCATCACTTTTCAAAATATCCCCAAAGTTTTCAATTTTCAAAAATATATTGCCAACCTTATAAAACAATTTGTTCTAAAAGTTAAGATTGATACACCATTGTTGTGGTGTTCATTAACAAACAATTATGTTTTTCCTAAAAATAGAACATTAAGATGTGGACTCTGTAAAAAGACTTAAAAACAGAAGACAATAAAAATCAAAATTTTTATTTTTGTAGACCAACCATATAGAATCAAAAATCATTTGAAGGAGAGACAAAACAGACTTGTGGCTTTTGAATGCAGACAATTATTTTTTTTTTAATTTTACAGTAAATCAGGTAGCATTGTCAATGCAAATTTCTTATTTTAAAGGACTGCTTTATACTGATTTTACTATAAATTTTGTTTCATACTAAAGTTCCATAGAATCTTTTTTTATTCATACATTATATAAGCACACACAATGTCAGAACACATGTCCAAGGTCTTTCTACCTCACTGTCTGATCAATAGCAAACAAAAATCCAGTTAGAATTCTCTTCTACTGAATTAAAGTCAGCAGTAAATCTCTTCCTTACCTTGCAGCTACGGGATTTTTAAATCTGTCCCAAGCACAAATTAATATATAATTTGGATAATGTGCTGCTTTTTATCCTGTAAGAGTCAAGTACAACATGACCAGCAGTGTGCAATTTGTGTTGGGACAATACACCTTTGGAGACTGCTGGATCCAGACTGGTTCTTCAGGGCTTTTCTGGAGAACATTCTCCAACCTTTTACTGGTGCATCAACACTACTTTGCTGTACTTATTCTCAGTAAGTAGCTCTATCTACTTTTTCCATGTTCTTCCCTATATTTTGAGTTTATATTTTTACTAGCTTACCTTAACAACACAGGACAGAATCATCCAGAGGGCTCATGACAGAAATTCTGAAACAGACAGGGTATAAAATACGAAGCCTTTAGTAAAGAAAGCAAAGATGATGTTCTTTGCCACTCTAGCAGCTGAAGATTTTAAATAACAGATGTACTCCATATAAGAGATAACCTACAATTCAGCACAGTTTATCCAAGGAAAAGATTTGTGAACCTGCTTGTTTGTTGTTTTCCAAAGATAAAGCAGCCCTAGTCACATCAAAATGTCCTTATCTCTGGTACTAGCAGTTTCTGGCCTAAAATCAATGGCATTTGTTTAACTTTTAGAAAAGTGTAAAGATTTTAAGTGTGGAAGCTGTACACTTGTTCTAAAGTTACCTTTCTCAAAGCCTAGGAAAGCATTCTGTCCTTTCAGGGTGGGAGACCAACATTGGCCCCATAAGAGAACAAAACAATTGTCATTAGAAACCTGCTTTGGAATCTTTGCTGACAGAACTGTCCTTAGATAGCAGATAGCAGTAATCTGAAACAATCTGCTGGATGACAATGCTTTTCAAAGTTTCAGACTTTAGCAGAATTGTGGGAAAAGCATTAAACAAAGAATTCTCAGCTGCTAGAACCCCCAGATTTTCATTGTCAAGAAGCAATGGGTCTTGGTTGGCTGCTCTGCTTTTCCCAATTTCCTATAAGGTTTTAAGTGAATTTTTTACTCTTTTTTTTTTTTTTTTCCTCATTTCCAGGTCTGTTTCAACATGTGAATTAAAAAAAAAAAAAAAAAAGAATGAAAGCTGAACAACACATTCCTGAGAAGAGCAAACTGATGATCCAGAAAGCATATGGGAAAAACCCTCTGAGAGGCCTTTTTTATTCAACCTGTAATACTTCATGTTGATGTGATAACTGGGGTTCCAAGCAATTATTGCACTGCTCCAAAACAGCTTCTGAGATCATAATGCAGTAAAGATTATTTCCATCAAATACAGAGCTACTGAAAATGTAACTGAAGGGTGAAGTTTTAAAGAATTTTGTCAGTTGCTCCAAAGTCTCTGTTAGCTGCCTGTTGAATTTTGGATGAAATTTAAAAGACTGGAGCTGCTTACCCAAGTACTGCATTGCTTGGGATCTGCATTTCTGCCCCCACTACAAGAGGCTGCCTTCAGTAATCTGAATTCTTCTAATGAAGACATATTATCTTTCACAAGTTAGCCAGCATGTTCCAAAAACGGGTGATTAAGTTTTTATATCTTTTTTATATATCTTTTATATATTTTATATATATTTTATATATATTTTATATAATCTGGTTAGTAGGGCAAACACAGATTATTATCATTATCAGGATATAATATAATATATAATTATATATTATCAGGATCCTTACTTTCTGTAATCAAAAACAATTACATTTTATACTGTATTTGTCTATTATAGGATGTTACTATAATAAGACCATAAATAATAACTGAAGGTTTTTTTCAACCACAAGTAAAAGATTACTTATAAACTAGAAAAAGATATCTTAACTAATTTCAGCTCAAATTGAAAGAGGAAGCCATAAGCAGCAGCACTCTGATTAAGACTATAAAACTATTTTCTGCTTGCAGCATGTTTGTATGTGGGATTAATTCTCCTCCCTAGCCTTTCCATCCTAACACTTTCCAGTATTTAGTCAGCATCCTCTTAACTATTAGTACAGAGATATTAAGTGTTAAAGGGATTAACATCAGTCAAGTTTACCCAAATTTTCTGTACCAAAAGGTACAGAATGAGGCTAGAGGTGTTTCAGCAAGCCGAAAAGCAGTTTGTGTCCTTTTCAAACACCATGCTGCCACCTAGTCGACATCCAACTGAACTGTGCTGTCCTGGATGCACTGTGCTTGCAGCCACAGCCATGGAATAAAAATCAAATTGTTTTCCAGAAGAGATCAGTGCAAGACTAAGTTACCAGAAGCACTGAGAGCGTCATCTGAATTCCAGCACAAAGCAGGCACAACTGCAACTCTCAGGGCTCACATGTGCAACACTGCAAAAAGGGTGCGTGTGTTCAGGGAGCACTCCAAGCTGCTGCTTGTTTGTAGTTACATTGTGAAATACCTCTACCAAGTGTAAAGAAGGAAATAATTAATACCACCAAGTAGGGGTTCAGTCCAAAATAATATAATATGAGCAATTAACAGATTTATGCTGTGTCAGCAAGTTCAGGCACTACTGATCTTTAGCCTCTTTCCAATGCTTTGGGAGCATCTACTTTATATCCAGATTTCCCTGAAGGCTGATTTGCTTCCTTTTTTTATCCTTTCTCTTCATTTAAATGTGTCTGGTTTGTGGAGGAAAAAGTAATCCTTTTGTCATTCTTCAACACAACTTATACTAACTTCAACATAACTTATACTAACATTGCTATTAAATATTTGGTATCCCTATGATAAAGCTTCAAAAGGAATTATATTATTATCATCTCAGTGGGGCATAATGTATGAAAATTGTTTCTTTGTTGCCTGAGCATCATAGATAAAGTCAATATTAGTGACAAAAAATCTACTCTCATTGGAAAAATGTCCTCATTTTTTGTGTTTGCATGTCACTCTAGGTTAGAGTAAGGATGTCTCTGCAGCACCAGGTTTGGAACAGCTCCCACAGGAGGCCAAGAATGGCAGGAGAAGGCGAGGAGCAGCCTTGCACCAGAACAAAATGTTTTATGCCTCCTCTCCATGCCAGAGAATCCCCAAAATCCCAGAACAGCAGAGACTGCAGAGAGCAGGCAAGAGTTCTCCTCTTTATTTGGGCACCCAGCCTAATACACGATCAACAGGTACAGGATTTTTGCAGGATAAAAGGCAGGATGCATGAGCTTTCTGTAAAAATGCATTAGAAGACCATAATTACATTACATTGTGATAAAAACTTGAATGCAAAAGGCAGAAGAAAAAAATAACCAGCAACACTGTCAAGATGACACAAATATCCTGACCACGGTACTTTTAGAGCTCTTTTTCATGCCAGCCTTCATCATGAACATCAAAGATATGAATGAGATCTTACTAGAAGTCACCAGTAATTGTGGATGTCTTATGTATTTGTTCTAATTCTTAAGTGAATGACAAATTAGAACTTCCCTAATTTTGCTGCTCGAAGCACTCTACTATTGTCTGCACATTTAGTTTGAGGAATTTTTTAGATAAAACATACATTGCCACAGCGGTGACAGAGATGTCCTGGGCGTCCACGTATTTTCCTCATAGCCCTGTGGCAGGATGAAATTGCTCATATGCCCAGAGGCAAGCAGCATGGCTAAATTCAATTAGTATTTCCAGACTCTGGATGGGGCATCGCATAAATAATCCATATGGCAAACATGACACTAAACCCTACATATTAAAAAGAAAGAAAGACACCGCCCCCCTCGGGGCGGGATCAAGATATTAAGAGCGCTGCGGCTGCCCAGACCCAGCCGGAAAACAGCTGTTTTAGTTTGGGGTTTTTTAAAAAAAAAAAAAAACAAATAAAACTACACACACCTTGTTTTCCCCAGATCCAAGGGGGAGGTTGTTCTCAAGCAGAACCGGCACCGAGCCGTTGCCCCGAACCCTGCGGCTTCAGCGCGACGCTCTCCGGCAGCGGAGCCCGCTCCCCTCAGGGCCCGGCGGGGCACGGGCAGAGACAGCGCAGGGCTGTGCAATGCCAATTCCCCGTTGTTCCAGGACAATTAGAGCAGGACGCCTCACCCTGCCCCGTCTAGGCGCAAATCTCCCTGGAAAAAGCCGTAAAGTTCCGTATTTACAAACCCCCGTCCCTCTCCTAGGCCCGGGGCCGGCCGCACTCACGCGGGAGCGGGACGGGCACCGTGAGGGCTTTGAGCTGGGCACGCTCACAAAGTATCAAAGTACTAAAACGCAGCTAAATATTCCCCAAATCCTTCACTCTGCCCTCTGGTGACACCATGGAAATTCGTTTTAAAGTGTACAGAAGCCAGAAGACCACTTGTTTTTCAAGACATAGCAGACACTTATCTCACACGCCCCACCACACAGTTATTTTGCCCCAAGTCTGTATTACTTTTTCCCAGACATTTTTGGGTTTGTTGTTCGGGTTTGTTTTGTTTGGGGTTCAGGCTTTTTGACATAATAAATTAGATTTGTCTGTTTGACTTTGTTTAAGCCATGACAATATCGCTCAATTTCATGTCTGGTTAAAATGCACACAAAGCTAAGGAAATTTGAGTTTTGGGCTGTACACAACCAAACTTCGCTGAAATACACAAGATAAAGAAAATGCTTCGTAATAAAATCAACATTTCCAAAGCACTCAAGTTGTAAAAGACATATTTTTTATGAGTTACCTGAAAGACCATCATTAAAATGACAAGCAGAATGATAATGATGATGCTCAGAACCGTGCTTTTACTCAGTCCAAATAATTTTCAATTAAAGTTTTGTTTTCTTGGCTGGGCAGCATCATCAACACAGAACACCAAAGGAATATTCTCAGGTTTGTCAAACTCTGCAACATTCACAGAAAATACTAAGAGAATTAATACTCAAAGTAGTATATTCTGCAATTTTTTTAAAAATAGCACTATATAATGAAATACCACAACATTTTAAAGTTTCATTCAGAACAATTTCAAAATCATATGCTGTTAGTTGTTACCATAGTGTCAGCTTATGATATGACTTTACCAACTGAATAGTTCTCTGCCAAACTTAACATTCATTATTATAATTACCAACATATCATTAATAAATCAACACTGAATAGCTGCATGGAAGAAGGCCTCGACATAAGAGGAAAAAAGGGATACAAAGTCATACAAGTCAGGCAAGGCATAAGAGAAGTATAATGTGAAAATGAGTGCTATAATGAAAAATTATGCAGCAACTTATGTGTCAAGGATTTGTATTTAACATGGACTGTGAGCTGAAGTTATCTAATAACTGCTTGGTAGGTTACATTAATTTTGCTTGATCAAACTTGAAAGAGGTAAAAATAAATGGGATAAAGAACATGATAAATAAATATATTTCCAGCAATTATTTCCTGGACAACAGGGAATAGACCTGATTTGCAGAAATACACATGCTACTTTAAAAAAACCAAAAAATACAAATTTGAAGGCAATACAAGAAATTTTTACTTATTTTCCTCTTTGTGCTAAAATTCAAATATAAATTCAAATATAAATTCAAATATAATTTTTTTAAAAATTTTATTTTTATTTAAGATGGTTTGTACTTCACTGGATTATTGTCATCAACAGCAGCATGAAAACATCATTTCCTTAAGTTTTATGTCCTTCACTAAAATCCATAGCAAGTAATTAAGCATATTTCATGTTCTACATAAATCACACTTTATGGAAACGTAATACAGTCGCTATGGAATGAGTTGCCTTTTTCCCCCCCTGAAATCCTGCGATTTACTTGGCAAACCCTGAAATATTAATTTGACACAACAGTACCTGGAAACGTAACATTTTCCAAAGCACAAGTCAGAAAACATTCCTCTGCAGAAATCTTTAAATAGGTGATCTGGATCTCCCAGACAGGGACAGAATTTGGATTTCCACCAGTAAAATGAGGTTTATTCCTGCCAAGGCCACAGCTGGCAGGAAATAAACAGTGTGAGTAGATTAATATACTAAGCAAACCTTTGTCATCCCTCTAATGGTTTTCATCAGGAGTTCCAAGTGTTAATCACGTAAGTGTATACTTAAAAATAAAAGAAAAATACATTTTTTGAGGAAAAAACAAGTTAATTTTAAAATCTTCAGATGCCATCTCAAATCTGCATCCATCTTTATTGTATATGCCTGCTTTAGATCATGTGCCCGTTTTTTGTCCACAGTGTATACTTGATAGTGAAAAATGCCAACGAAATGCTATGTTTCAATAAATCTCTTTCTCAGCAAAATGTTATTGCTAAATTTAACCCAAATAGAACTGATTTATACTTAAAACCAACAGTATCATTGTTGAGGTATTTCACACAACAGTGATGTGACATTTACTTAGCAATTTTGGACTCCATCAAATCTTATTTTTAGGAAGTAAAATTTGCAGTTATTTCAGTTTATGTTGCATGGGTTGAGTTTGCTTGTTTGTTTCAAAGTTCCTTATGTACAAATATATTTCTGTGGTAATTTGAACATAGTCCACCAAAGAAAACTTCGTATTTGCACTTTAAATTATTTTAAAATTAGAGAATGGAAGCACAAATTCTTATATATAATACAATCGGTGTTTTTTTTAGTTTAATTTAGTAACAACCAGACACACTTCCAAACTTTACATGTTAGTATCTCCACATTCTTGAAGTTGTGCTCTGATAGGAGTTTCCCATATAACTAAAAAAAAAAAACCATATTGAGATGGTATTTAATGCTGAGCTTCCCTTAATGTGTTATACAAGCAATTCAGAGATGGTAAAGCTGTCCAAGCAAGAAAATGGGAACAGTCCTCCTATTCCCCAAAAATTTTTGCTATGTTCTTCCAAATTATCAACTACTGCATTTAGACTGTTGCTTCTTAATTCAGCATCAGTCTTTTTGTGATGGTTTTTGACTAAGTAAAAGTAAGTAAAGTATATCTATATTTGACTCAGTAAGGTACATCTGTTTGACTAAGTAAAGTGTATCTATAGAAGAAAATATTGAAGCATTTATGAACTGAAATATTGTGAATGAGATCTACCAGAAATATTAAAGGAATTAATCACTGGGATTCATATTTGAAAATAATTAATACAGCTGCCTACAAATATCAAGATGATAACAGAGAAAAACCAGGAGTACAGCCCTGAAAGACATGCTGCTCCTCTCCTGTTGAATATAAGAATCAATTGTTCTTATAGATAATAAAAGATAAATACTGAGCCATTGATATGGAAAAAGAACAAAATAAAATATTCCCTTCATGGAAAGAATAAATACTTCTCTCTTCTTCCCATGTTAAATGAGTCTGTTACTTTTGCTCAAATCAAAACATGGAGAAAGGAACACATGGGAGGGAATTTTATTTCTTTTCATGATCTCTACAGACCAAAAACATGCTTGTGGACTTCTGTCTTTGATTTATAAATCAAATTTCAGTTTCTATGGTCTCAGCTCTTCCCAAAAAGCTTCATGTATTAGATCTCCTTAGAACAGCTGTATTTTCAATGCTTCTTGCTCTGGACATCTCCCCATTTTCTGAATTATGCCACATTCACGCCAACCAACCAAGCAGTGATGGGCAATAAAGCTCCATTGTTCTGCCTGTTGCAGAAGCATTCCTGATCAAGAAATCAATTAAATGTATACTTACCCTGTAGCTTTTTGCTATCAATGATGCTATTCACAAGCTGTGTACACAATGAGCTGCTTCACTGAACATTACTCACCATCAAAAAAAGATTAACCCCCCAAAATGTCTGCTACAAGTGACAAGTTTCAAAATAAGGGTTTTTTTATGTGAACTGCCTCCTTAAAGGAACATTTACATCACCTCATGGTTTTCTTACATTAAGGACAAACTGCATTCACATTCTCACTTGTGCAGGAAGTGTCATTTAATAAATAAAGAAAAAAACCTGCTTACGTGGGTCAAAAATCTCTCTTAAGAACATAATTCTCAACATCTATCTCTCAACTACCCATGTCCAGTACCTTAAAATAACATCTTGACCTCTATGTCAATTATAAAACTCTGTTCACACATATTCCTAGAATTACAAAATACTATTAGATTTTTAAAAATTTACAGAAACATAAGGAAATACATTTATTCTGTATTTAGCTCAAATAAAAAGGCTGACTTTTTGATTACACAAAACCCCACAAAGGTATACAAAGCTTGTCACAATACTTTCATAATATTTTTCTGGCATTTTTTTTAAATGGGTGTGGGATTAAAAATATATATATTTTTATTATAAACATAAAATTTCTTCTTCTCTTAAAAGAAGACCAAAACTAGCAAACACCATCAAAGTCATCAGATGATATTACTAGAAATAACAGATCTAAAACTAGCACGTAATGAAATCTGAAAGACTTAAAAGGACTTATGTCTCCTCCAGTTTTGTTTTTCAGAACTGTGTTGTACAAAATAAGCCAGTGTAAGAGATTAGGGGGAGGGGAAGACTCAGAGACTCTTTGGCTGACTGGATGCGTTACATTAATTTCTTAATATGTGAAGGAGTGGATTACCCCTCTAACAGCAATGGGAAATTAGTTTCTTTATTTCTTCATTAAGACTGTGGGAGGGAAATTAATTTTCTACTCTGGTTTTCAAAATTAATTGAATATATCTTTATTAAAGTGATAAATATATACACCTACTTTTTGGTTGAAAGGATTCTCTAAATTAATCCTAAACAGATGTTTTCGTAGCAGTTTGGTAGCACATGGTCATTTTTTGTTTCACAAAAAATCTTGAAAAACAGATCACCCGATGTAATAAAGATACTGATAAAAAAAATAATCTGAAAGGAGTTTTTAATAGAAGAATTTTAGTTGCATTAAATAGCATATTGTTTAATTTTCCTTGCTTCCTACTCTGTGTTATTTTTTTTTCCTATGTACTTGCAAGTTTTGTTGTGCACTTCAGTGTCAATGCTTTCCAACATATAGATAAAAGCATTAAAAAATTGTTTTGATTGCTTTTACAAGAAACCAGTTTTTAAAAGCATCACCCACCTAGCTTGAAGTTGAGGCAAAGTGTCTTGAGGTGCCTTCATCTGTGTATTGGTTTTTGGAGGAATTTACAGAGCATCCAAAAGTTGCTCACTTTACTTCCTACACCTGCAGTTTTTATACCTGTTTGGATTGTCAGTGTATTTCCTATGGTGTACTTACATCATGCCATCATGATTTTCTTTTATTTAAATGCTTTTATTTACTATTTTTTACTTTTATTTACTATTTAGATTAGTACTCTTCTGTGCAAAATCAACCACCTCAAAGTGACCTTATGCCAGCAGTATTTTTATTCAGCCTTCCCTTGCATAATTGGTATAATCATTTTTGTAACATCTTTCTTATATAAAAAAGTAAATTAAAAGTATTTTTCTAGAGAACTCAGACAGTTCAGCATTGGGGGAAAAAAACAAAATCTGCTCTTGGCAATGGTGATTCCACCCCAGCAGAATCTAAGAGCTCATCAAGGAAAGTCAAATTTGCCAGGCCTTTAAAACCATCACATCCTTCATGTACTTATGGCCCAGAGGTTCAAAAGAGTAAGAAAATTCATAACAGATTCATAACTGAATCCTAAAACTTAATTTTTCTTGTGTGCCTTAAATGCATTTAAAAAGAACAGAATTTCTCATCTCTTGTTCAATGACAATTAAAAGTCCATCCTATTCCATGGGATATCTATCAACTCTATTAACACAGAGGTTATTTAAATTTCTTTTTTTTGTTGTTTTTAAACTCAAATGGTCAACTTTTCAACTTCTACCATCTTTCACATGATTTATTGTATTATTCTTTTCTTAGAGAAAAATCTAAGAAATAAATCAGAAGACCATAATTTCTGAAATTGAACTGCAGTTACTATAAACGCAAACTTGTGGTATAAAAGGAAAAGTAGGATACAGTAAATAATTAAACAATGGGGAGAAATTCAGCTGATATCCTTACTAGAAGTTAATAGTAGTTAGCTACTGTTTGTTAATTAGTAAAACAAACAATCTTAATTATGGGCACAAAGGGTATAGGGATTAAATACGCAAGATTTATGTTGAACGAAAGCAAGACTGTCTCAAAAACATTCACACACCATAATTCAACCCACTTGTTTAATCCATTCCAGTAGAATAGCTCTTCTCTTTCAAAACTGCCAAACAAAAACTTGCAAAATGCACCTGGGAAAAGAGGAAGAACAAGTTATTCACTTGATTATATAATTTACTGCTTGATCACTAGCTTATTAAGAAAAAATTTGAGTGAGTCCACAGAGCATCTTCATGAATACGTTAATCATAATTTACAAAGACAAAATAAAATGCATCTTTGTCCAGAGAAACAATTTAATATTAATGTGTAGTGGCAAAAAAAGTTTCAGCTCTAGCTCCTCTTTAGGGGAGCATGAAGAAGCAGAACAAAAGGAAGTCTGGATAAAAATTAAGTAGCAGACAAGATCTCAAGTACTTGAGGAAATGGGTCAATGGTGAAATAATCAAAGAAAGCAACACCAAAACCCCTGTTCATTAGAGAAGAAAACATATGAACCACACCACGATTAACATGGCCCCTTCTGTTGTGGAAACCCCTTCCAATGTGAAAGATTGAAGGCTCTTCCAATTGTTTGTTGCTGTTTGAATTGCCTCATGTATTTATGGAGGAGGCTGTTGAAGGCCCAGCCATCTTCCACATCACACAGCAAAACCACATGAAGTCCCTTCTTCCAAGACATCTTTTTAAATTAAAAAAAAACCAACAAAATTGATCCCCAAGATCCAGAAGCAAGGAAACTCCAGAAGACTTTTCATATTCAACTCTGCAATCTTCAGACAAAAAAGAAAAAAAGGAAATAAAGAATTTTCTAGAAAGCATCCTCAAACCATCCTGAGCCAGGGCTCAGTAACCTTCTCCAATACACACCAATAGCTTTGTATGAATGGGACAACGTGAGGTTCTCCTAAAGCACAGGTCAATTAATTGCTTGCTCACCTGCCCAGAGTAATACTGACTATATTCCCAAGAAGGTAGAGTTTGGCATCCACTGTGAAATATTTTGCCTTTGATAGAAATGTCAAGAATTGTATAAACACCTGAGATGTGGTGACTAAAACTAGTCTGCTGCAAATGAGGAGGGATTCATAAAGCAAAAAGGGACAGAATTTGTATCACTACTCATTGCTGGAACACTCTCTGTAGGGAGACTGCTGAACTAAATTTTCTGCATATTTTTTTAGGCAGAGAGACTATTTAGGCATCTTGTCATCACTGATCTTAATAACATTTTTCAGAAAAACTTCTGTCTAGTCTACAAGTGTTTTTAGAACCAGGTTTTACAACACAGCAAAAAATGACTGCATCCTCAACAGAGCAGTGTTGGCTTTTCCTCATGTGTGTGGTATTCTCTCATTTGGACTAAAACCCCCAAAACTTTCATTTGATTACTTCTTCAAAATCAGTAATATTCACTTTACTCTTTATATGGGTGTGATGTTCTTGGTCATTTTCCAGAAACTGTAATCAATATAAAAAGAACAGCACAATATGCAGGGAAAAGAAATATACGTGGAAAACAGTAAAAACGTGATCTATTATCAACCCTAATAACCATTCCATCTGCTTAGATAAAAGCACCTCTCTCAGTTAAAGGTGTCTTCTACTCACCACTGCAAATAAGATGAATTTTTAAGATTACATATCTAATGAAAACTTTAAAATCCCTTTCTCACCGTAAGTCTTCAAGCAACTCTCCCACAATCACAAACAAGTTCCTCATGGATCAGCTAAATCCATACCAAATAGAAACTGCCTGTATCACAGCAACAAACACAAAGTTTACAAATACATCTCCACAGCTACCGCTATAAGTGCCAAGCATAATAGAAACATCAATATCTTTTGCATTAGTGCACGTCAGAAGCTGCATCGCTGCTGCAGCTGAGCAGGATTAAAACACAGCCAAAGCTGCTGCTACATCGCTTCACCTACAAACAACTCACAAACTCGATTTTGTTAGAAGATGAAACCTTTCCAGGACATGGCTTTGTCTTCTCTGCTTTGGTAACAGATCCTCAGTCGGAATGTTCCAAATTTTAAATGAAAATGTTGCAGGAGAAAGCTGAGAGGCCACCACACAGCTCCCTCTGCTGTGAGCCAGGAGAGGAAATTGGTTAAGTCCAAGATATCAACTCCACAGAGAAATGGGTTACTGAGGCAAACAAGGGAATGCAACAGAAGTAGCTAAGGAGCTAAATAGAAACCCCAGACCTCAGAAAGTTGAGATAAAGTGGAAAAATCAGGGCTTGGGCTCTGCTAGAAGACAGTATCACAGAATGAGAGGATGGCTGAGGCTGGGAGGAGGTCACTCATTGAGTCCATCCCACCCCCAAGTGGGGACACTTCTGTCAGCTTTGTGTATCTCCACCAACAGAGACTCCACAACCTCTCTGGGCAGCCTGTGCCACCACCCAGTCACGTCCTCAGCAGAACAAAAGACTTTCCTTACACTCAGAAGGCACCTCCTGTGTTTCAGTTTGTAGCAGCTGCCTCTGGTCCTGGCACTGGGCAGGGAGCTCCTCCACATCCTCCCCTCAACCATGAGGCTGTTCCACCCCTGGAGGCCAAGAGCCCTTAAATACCAAACCCAAACAAGCTCCTTTCACTAATCAAAAAGTAGCTCACCAAAACACAACAAAGCAATATCAAGAAGAGCCAGAAGCAGATTTTCATCACGCTGCTAGAAGGTTTTGACAAGATTTTTTTTTTTTTTTTTTTTCCCCCTGCATGTATTTGGGAGCACAGAGCTTCAAATTAACCAACTTATGGTGATGGTTTTCCAGAAACCATTTCGTGGAATGCTCACATGTAGAAGTCTCACAACCTAATAGTCTTTTTCATGGCCAAAAAAAAAAAAAAAAAAAAAAAAGTTTGGTCTTATTAAACTTGCTACATCTAAAACAAATTTGAGCAAGTGACAATGCAGAATTTTAATCCTGTTAGATGAGCAGCATTCTCAGTGCCTGCACAGGGAGCTGACAGCACTGGGCCCATTAGGCTCATTTCTGTTCCCTTCCAAATAAATACAAAGGCAATTGTGTGTGAAGCTAAGCCCTGCAATGGTTTTACTGACCCTCTGTAAGCATTTTTAGTTGAATAACTTTCCCATAAAGGTTCAAATATAATGAAAGTAGCCAACATTATTAATTGCATGTATAATTACTTTTGTTATTTATGTGTTACTACAAGTGTCTGTGGTTATTTCTGACCAATATGAATGATCCCACAGCCTAGTGGTTAATAACCAAATATTTCAATTATGTGTAGGCTTTCTTAAAATATTTTTGAAAAATCATGCCTGAAACTTAAATTTCATTCTGAAACTTAACAACTGACATTAATCTATCAACCTGTCCCTAAAATCCTAGTTATTTTGCTACTAAATCACTCTTTTTTTTCATGTTTCTTGCTTTTCCCCCTACACTGCCATAGGTTATTTGTGCCAGAATTTTATTTTTTCAATTGGAAAAATCGCTAGCAGTCTTCTGAAGGAGAAAAGCAACAACTTCAGCAGAAGTTAATCAGCTAAATTCAGCTTTTTAATTGTAAAGAATGTCATGATGAACACTTAAAAGACTCCATCCTGTCTTGTTGGGATGAAACAATAGCCTTAGCTAAAAATTAAGTGATTTGCGTATCTGAATTCAAGGCACATTTAAAATACTTCTATAACGTCATTAAAATAGTGCTGATTCCAAGTAAAGATTTACTTGATGATAGATTTGTCAAACAACATAATTTCTGATATCTTTTATTAGACCAAACAATTTAACTGAAAAACCAAGCATTTTTACAGGAAGATGAAAAGGACACCAGGGAGTACACAAAAAACAAGATGTCTTTTTCAAATCTGGCCTGGTCTAGAAAAACCCTTCCCCTCTGCATGTAGTGTGTGGAATGGAACACAGATTTCTTCAAGATGGTTCACTTGCTTGTTGACATTTTATTGAATATGACAGTCAAAGCCCTTTGATATTAATTGTAGAAACCAAATAATTAAAATCTGTTACATTCAATTACCTCTAGCAAAAAAAAAACATTACTCTTAAATCAAGCTACCTGGACAGAAATTTAGTTAACAAACATAAGGATTTCAAATAGTTTTGTTTAAAGGACAAATCTATGCCATATGATTCAGGATATCAAATAAACCATTGCAGAGAAGAGACCAGATACACACAGCTCCACATGTCCTTGATGAGAGGATTTGTAATTCTCAATTACATATTTATGTCGTTTCATTATCAGATCAACTGATAAATACTGCATGAGAAACTGAACAGTAAGGAATTTATTACTTGAATTATAATAGAATATATTTACATCCAAAGTCCTCCTAATCAAAAATCAGTTAAGTCTATTATTCTTTACTATACTGAAGTGAATACCTGAAGAGTAAAAATGAAAACAGCACTATTTATTTGCTGCAAAATAATCAGTATATTCAAAATCTAATGATCAGTGCATGAACATCTTAGATTGGTATCATCTTCTTTTTGTGAGGAATTCACAGTCCTGGTTCAATTCAACAGTGCCACATTTAACTTCTCCAACAATATTTTACCAAACATCATGGCAACAAGTAAAGTTCTAAAATACAGGTAAATAAGTGTAGTAGCTAGTATGGCAAAAAATTTAGAGATATTTTTAGAAATATGAATTATATATTCACCCAATGTTAAAAGCAAGTGATATAAATTAATTTCCTATTTTCCACCTCTGAGAATATTTTTAATTATATATCTACTATAATGCATACTGGCATTTATCTGGAAAGGTTGATGAAATAATACCTTATTTGATGTTTCCATCCTTCTGAGCATCTTCATCACACAGCTTGCTAAATCAAAGCTATTTTACCTGAAAAAATACTTCACAAGTAGGAAAGTTACATGCAAAAGGCACTTATTGCTCTGCCATGCTAAAAACTGTATATTCATGGAAAATACTCTATTTATCTCAAACATTTGCTGCACCCTTTTTCACTTATATTTATATTTTCTATGATCTGCATAGCACACTTCTAGTCATTAACTATAGCAGAAGTCTTCACACATCTATTTACCTGTGGAGCCACCCCAAGTGGGGATTTCACTGCCAGTCCTCAAAATAAGAGTTGGAAACCCAGGCTGAGCTCAGAGGGACACACAGGACAAAGTCACAGTCTTCTCCAAATCAAAAGACTGTGCCGTCCCGTTTTCCCAATGCATAACAACTTGATTTTTTTTGTTACATCTCAATAATAAATCAGCTATGGTGGTTTTGTGTCACATGGTTTTGAAAAACCTCCACCACACCTGCACACACACAGACAGAAGACCCTTAGAAATATTTTGCTAAAAGCTGCACAGTCAGAAACATTTGGATAACCATTGGTGAGTGTTAAAGCTCTGAGGGCTTCTCCCAGTGGAGTTCTGCATTGCTCCTCCATCTTCAGAGCAGGGGTGAGTTCCAGCTGAGTTTGGATGGGGCTGATCCATCACTCCCAGTCCACACCTGGAGCCTTCTCCTGGGATATGGGCAGGGCCAGGGGATGGAGTCACATCCACTCCCCAGGAGGCATACATGAAGAATTCCAAAAATCTTTTTCCCCTTCTATTAACAGTGATTAATTAATTAACAATGCTGGCATAACACAATGGAGATTACCTGCTACTTGTGCAGCAGAGTTTCCTCACACAAAGCTCTTGTTACGACACAAAAGAAGTTCCCACAGCGGCATGCAGGTATTTTACTTACACTTAAATGCACCACAGAGTCCTTGTACATTCATGCCCTTGCACTGGAGCTGTCAGCAGCTATTTCACAGCTGGCACCACCCTCTGAGACACTCAGCTTAGAACTCAGGGTGAGGGTTCAGTAGACGGGCATGACACAAAGCTGGAAGGTCCTTTACGAAGTAATAGTAGTTTCTCCTGCCTTCCAACAAGAAGCAGCTAAGTAAGTATTCTTGTCGCCTTTGTATTATCTAGATAATAAACAATCTATACTGTTTTCTTCTAAAATAATCTTATCTTAGTTCTTTACTGTGTTTATGAGCACATACACAACCAGAATGCAGAATTTTCTGTTGAGATCTCCAGCAGGTAGAAAGCATTAGAGTGATCCCAGCTTGTAAGTTATATTCATCAAGTACCTCTTAACTACAGCATGTTGATGTCATAAAGTAAATATTTAACTGCAGACATCATTCCTCCAAACAGTTCTCCTTATTTCACACATCAGAAGTTTCTGGTTTTCTCCAGGGAGTTTCTGATCACTTCCACTGGTGTTATACAATACCCACTCATTCTGCGCTTTCCTGCTTCTGTATATACAAGTCACTCCAACACTTAAATAAAGAATACAATCCAAAATCACTACTGGAGACACACAAGCACAAATCATTGTCAGTCCCTGGATTTCCTAGTAGCAAAAACATTCTGCTCATGTATCCCGACAGTTTCTTTGGTGTGCAGCTTTTAACCCAGCCCAGCCTGTCCCAAAATTTTTCACATAGTTAAGGTTCCCAGCACGCAGTATTAAACAAATCCTTAAAGCAAAAAAGCACTTAATTGTTTCTATTTAGTCCTTTGGAGAAGCCAAAAGGGGCACAGATCCATGTGCTCAGCCTGGCCTCTGCTCTGGGAAGGAGAGTGATGGGAGTTTCTGAATGGCTGTGTGCTGGTACAAACCAGCCTCATGCATTTCAGGAAACCACTTCTCCCCCTTCTAGCCTGTAAAGTTAAGGTTTACCATCGCTGACCAAAAACAAACAAACAAACCCAAAGAGTAAAACGCACAAACAAATCAAAAATCCAAACAAAACAAAAAGAAACCAACAAAACTATTGTTTTCACACGTGTAAAACTACTGCTGGTCCTTTCAGCTGCCTGGCTGGGAAAGCTTGGTGGAGATAAGGCTCTCTGATAGCTGGGTAAATGCTTACTTAATCGTGGGGCAGCAGCTGGGGAGGCACACCCTGCCCCACTCTTGCTCAGCAGGCAGCCTGCCATCAGCACACCGTGCGCTTTCCTCCGGGGGAGCAAAACCCCAACCAGCCTCTCAGCACCGCGATTAACCCGGGGCACGAAAAGTCAGGCTTAACAGGAGGGATTTACAGGAGCAGGAAGGACCCGCTGCCTACGCACCGGAGTTCGGGCGGGGGCTGAGAGCTCAGGCAGGTGTCTGGAAACAAAGCGCAGAGCTGTGTCCGAGGGAGAGCCCGAGCAGCGCCGCTCCAGCTCCCCTGACCCAGCTTTGCCCTGGCTCCAGGGGCGTTTCTGCCCCCGCCCCAGGGCGGCCCCAGCCGGGGCTCGGGTGCAGCCCCGTGACTGCACCGCGCCCTTCCAGGAAGGAAGCGCTTGGGAGAGGCTGTCCCGGCACCTGATCCACCGGGAGAGGCCGTCCCGGCACCTGATCCACCGGGATCCCGCTGCTCACCCCGGGAGAGGTTGTCCCGGCACCCGATCCACCGGGAGAGGCTGTCACGGCACCTGATCCATCGAGATCCCGTCTCCCAGCTCGGGAAGGGCTGTCCCAGTCAGTACCTGATCCACTCACTGGATCCCGCCGCACAGCCCGAGAGAGGTCCCAGCACCCGATCCACCGGGAGAGGCTGTCCCGGCACCCGATCCACCGGGAGAGGCTGTCCCGGCACCCGATCCACCGGGAGAGGCTGTCCCGGCACCCGATCCACCGGGAGAGGCTGTCCCGGCACCCGATCCACCGGGAGAGGCTGTCCCAGCACCCGATCCATCGAGATCCCGTCGCTCAGCCCGGGAGGGGCTGCCTGCCCCGTGAGCTGCTCCGCCCGGGTCGCAGCGGGACAGGTAGGGCAGCGCTGGGGAGCGGGATGAGCTGCTCCTCCTTCACGGGCGCTCCCCGGGAGCTCGTCCTGCTGGCCCGGAGCTGCCCGGGCCGGGGGAGGCCGAGAGCTGTGCTCTGGGCACGGTGGCACAGCCCAGCCCCGAGTGGCTGTCGCACGTCCCCGCCTCGGGCAGCGATCGAGTTTGGAGCTGTGTCGGGTGACACCGTGCCGAGTTACGGGTTTACTCCGTGCCTCGGACAAAACGGGCTTTGTAGCTGTTCCTGTCGGGGAGATTTTATTACCTCCTCCGGCAGCAAAGGCGTAGCTCTGCAGTTTCAGAGCCGACCTGGGGCACCCTGCGGGGGCTCTCTCCCCGTCAATTCGCTCTGTTTGGCCGGGAGAGGAGAGCAGGAGGCGGCGAGAGCGGCGCCGGTGACTTTGTGTGGATGTTACACAACGTGAACTCCGCAAGAGACAGGCAGGACCAGTTCGGCTCGGTGTCTCTTCAAGGGACCCATCAGCCTGGAGTGCGTGTAGGAGCTTGCGCTGGATGACTTCATTGACAGGATTCACTCAGGGTTCATCGCTGCCACTTGAGAGGATTGCGCTGTCATTCTTTGTTAACTCACCTCGGTTTCTGTCTCACAGATCCCGGCCATGTTCGCGTTTTTGGTGGTGCTGTGTCAACTCCACGTGATGATGTTGGCGTTTCCTCACTGCCCTGGGAGATTAAGTAACTTGAAGCAACCTGAATGGAAAGATGGTAACTTACTTTTAACTTGCGCTTTCCACATTTGTGGAAATTTGTGCTTTCCAAAATTGCTTCTAACTTTGCTTTGCTTGCTTCTTCAGTTGTTGTTTTGGGTTTGGTTTTTTTTTGGTGGTTTTGTTAGTTTGTTTGTTTTTTACTTTATGTAAAAAAATAAGCTCTTTTATGCTTAATTTCAGATTATTTTAATATCTTTTGCTGAAATTATTGATAATTGACTTTGGTGTTAATATCAAGTATTTATCAGATCTAGTGGCAAGTGCAGATTGGGAAAACTGAACTTTTTCCAGGCCTCTGGGATTATTGTGGTTGATAAAACCAGAATCCTTTAAGTAACATTAAAATTCAAAAAGTATGAAACTTGTGTTAAGACAGTATTGTTTTGGTACTATTTGAGCACATCACAGTTGTGTTTCTATATCTGAAATTGCTTTGTATTTGAAAGGGTTTATTTGGTTGTTTTTTGAAATTCATATTTTCTCTCAATTCCTGGAAATTTTCTTACAACACCTGGAAAGATAAGCATAGTGCTGCTTTTGCAGTTCTTCCCTGTGGAGGAAGAGAAGTGGTGAGGAACTCATATAAAAACAAATATGTTCCCCAGAGGAACTCAAGCACTTCGAAGCAAAGCCATGTGATGCTAAACATTTTAAAATTCCTTCAAAAAGGAATCTCTAACTTAGCTGTGTGGTCTTCTCAGTGGCCAAAGGAGTGCTGAAACCATAAGACAGACTTTAAAAAGTCATCACATCGAGCAGGAGGCTCCTTCAGGGCGGTGTGGAGCACAAACCATGGCTAGCAGAAAAATGCTTGCTGTGATGATTTGTTAAAATCCATATTGCTCTGGGCAGAAAATGTCAGGCTGCCTCTTTCCTATGAGAATTCTCTCCTCACAATAGGCCCAAACCACTACTCCTTTAAAGACAGAGTTGGAAAGAAAGGACCAAACCCTTTATCCAATAATTTAGCAAGTAGAACAGTTGCCAAAGGTTGGAGTACCTGCATTGAGAGGTCGCCCTTCAGTATTTTCTGAACATCCTTTACCAGCAGAGCTGCTTTACTGAGCATATTGTGTGGTTGCATTTTTAATTAAATGCTGGGCATCCTAAAACTGCGGGGATCATTTTATCAAACCAAGGACTGCAGAATTGCATCCAGGTCCCTCACATTTAGGATACAATTCAAATCCATCTGTTTCATTCTTCAAAAGCTGTTTGAATCACCAGGTAGTAAGTAATTTGGAGATGGAGATACAGAGATACTTGACAAATTGAAAAAAGTGCAGATAAATGGATAAAAATTCTTGGTAAGAAAAAAAGGATCCATTAATTCCTGGAAATTGAGGGTTCTAGGCTCCAGGCAGCTTGTTTATGCATTCCATTTTAAAAAAAAAAATGCATGAGTTCTCTAGGTTAATTCAAAGGACAGCTAATATTACTTTTCATGGTAAAGAGTGAAACACTACTGGGCAAAACTGAAGATCTCTGCTTCAGAAGACTGAAGTTATTTTTGTAATTTGCACTGAGCCAAGAATATTGATAATATTTTTCTTTTCCATGTAATCTTTTTCCCTTTCCACTTGTGGATTTGAGAGAATTTTGATCTGGTTTTTGCTTCTGTTTTGGGGGTTTTTTTATTGCTGTTGAGTCCTTTTCTCTGGCTACTCTTTAGGTATATATAAATATTTTAAGCTTAGATTTTCTTGCAATTGCTTTAGAATAACAAAAACAAATGCATGTGCACATGTGTAGCTACTTCAGTATGCAGTGTAGCAGTATGCAAATTATATAAAATATATGCTGTCATATTCCTTAAATATACTATAATACTAAAGACATAATCAATATGTAAGTTATGCTGCAGTTTTCTCAGTTTTCAGGGAACAAAGTGTTATGAGGTACCACTGCAAGATCTAACAGTAACTATTAGGGTGAAAATTCCAGAGCAATGCGATAATCTTGCCAAACAGGCTAACAAGAACACAAAGCTAATTTGTAGCTGAATAACTTTATCCTGAATCTCATCTCCTTTTTTAGCCATCTGGCTTGGTATGTAACAATGCTGTTTCTGCATTACACTTGCAAAAATAATCCTCTAGTCATTTTGTTTAAGCAAATAGCCTGAATTTTGTGGACACAGATCAGGCTTTCACTAGAAACCTAGGTTTGCCCTATAACTTTTTTTTTTTTTTTCTTTTAATAAGAAACTGTAGCAAGAGCAGGCTAAAACTTGACTATGGAAAATGCCTAGTGAGGAAATACATTCCTGTATTCCAAAGCTTTTATAATTTCACTCACTGTTCTGGAATCTCACCTCACAACTGACTCCATGAGGCCTCATGGAACATAAAAGAAGAGAATAAGTAAATGTCTTCAGAAATGAATGTTGTCAGTAAAATTTATATCATTTACAACAAATCAACTTTGCAATATGGCACCTTTACATAAAGGTGGTGCCACAATTGTGAAAAGAGAACAATTGTAGAATGAATAGGAATCTGGTGATGAGATTTAAAAACTAAATTCTCTAAATAAAATTTGGTGCTCACAGATACCAGAATACTGATAAATGTATATTTTGGTTTTACCTTCTCTCACCCTTGCCTCCTTCCCCCACTAGGTCAGGGTGTTTCTTACTTTAGATCTGACTGAATTCTGCTTGATGTGACAATTACTTTGTTGTTAAAAGCTCCAGTAAAAACTGATGCTCACATCCCAGAAGAGCTCACACCAAAACTTGACCAACAGTTCTCACCACAAATTCTGTTGGCCAGGATAAGGAATAGCTGAGATGGCTTATGAGAAAGGCAAATATGTTTATTTTATGTTACATAGTTAGAAAAGATAGTAGTGAAGAAGACATTTTAGGAGTAGACTTTGATATTTCTGTCCCTTGTAGGTAGCTGAGAGATGCTAGGGAAAGAAATTATCCCAATGTGCTCCTTTAAGATCTTTACCATTCTTTAAAAATACCAAATTTAGCCTTCCTAACTTGTTTTAAATCAACTTGTTGTTTTTTTTTTTTTTATTAGTGTTCACATCTGCTAGGGAGGCCAATTTATTCATTGGACGACATCTTCTGAACAACAGATTTGATTTTGAAGCATTCACAGCTGATAATCTGGAAAGGGAATGCTATGAAGAACTGTGCAATTATGAAGAAGCAAGAGAAATTTTTGAAGACCCAGATAAAACGGTAGCAGTTCAAATTTAATTTAATATAGTGAGGGAGGTCATTGGCTATAAAACCTCATTTTTGTACACCAATTATTCTAACACAAATTTTTGTACACAAATAATGTAACTCCTCTAACAGAGCACTAAGAGATGACTACTTAATTTGTTCTAAAAGTAGATATCCCAGTTACATGGGATTCTTGCTTTAGATGCATGCACTTGAATATGTATTATTGTCTTAAAGACTTTAGATGTGGACTTTAATTCTGCAAACAAATAGAAATGAAGCTTTAGAAGTCCTGCTTGCGGATATTCCTATATTTTCAGACTTCTGGATTTTATAGTAACTTCTCAGCATCCAACTTAAATGTTTCACATGTTCTCTGTATTAACTGTAATATGTAACTAATATTACATCCTTATGTCATGGCAAAGAAGTATTTTGTAAGAGGCCAGTATGGAGCAAATCTGCAGTTCAGCTATTGCTGAGTATTCCTATAGCACCATATTCTGATTCCCCCCCTAGACATAGCTGTGAAGAAGCCTGATATATATATATATATATATATATGTAAAGAAACAATAAGAAACCTTTCAGCTCAATAAAGGAATGTGAAGATTATCTGGATATTCACTCTTGCACATGCAGCAAGACTTTGTGATTCTAGGTGTGCTCTGTAGGAAGAGCAAGGAATAACACCCCTGTTCTAAGGGTGGAAGTGTTAGCTTGCTGTTGCTAACACTCTCCTAAGAAAAAGGTCAAATTGCTAAATTGAAATCTTGCTGGAGTCTTTTGCTAGGTTGCAAAAGTGAAAATTGTAACTCAACAGTAACTCATTTCAGGCATACAACATAAATGTTTTTCTCTTAAATGAATCCCAACTATTTTTCCTAGCTGATATGAATTCAAATGCTGTTCAGGCAAATGTCAGAATCTTAAGAACTTTGCCTCAAATACTGTTTTGTAGGGATTTGCAAAAAAATAATTATAAGTATTTGTTTGGTGTCAGAACATACCCTAACTTCTACTGTAATCAGGCAGAAATATGAGGTAACACTGGACAGTTAAATACACTTTTTTCTTTTAATTTTTTAAAATTTTAATGTAAAGTTGTAGAAGAAAAATATCATAGGATGAGTAAATACAAATCCCTCAGCAGGAGTTATTTCTGTTTATGCCATTGTTAAATTCTGCCCAAGGTACCATATTAAATAATTCAATAGGCCTGTCAGTTATGTATTTTATATAAATCTGATTCTTTTTGGGTTTTATAGATGGATTTTTGGAAAGACTATTCAACTAAAGGTACTAAAATAAAAATAGGTAGGTCATCTTTTTACTTTTTTTATTATATTGCAATATTTTCTGGTTGTTATAATAATACATTCTTAATAGATCATTAATCCAGTTAAGGAAATCAGAAGTTATCTTTTTACTGAAGATCACTGTGAACCATAAAAATATGTTTAATTATCTGATACCATAAAACTGTAGCATCTTAAAGTGGGATCCATTATAGGTCTGTAGGTGAAAACTATAATTTCCTTGACCATTCCTGTATCACACAATTGGTAAACTCTGCAGTAATTCTGTGGCTGCTCTCTGTGGTTTACTTTTGTTTTTTCTCACCTTCATTTCTTTAATAGTGATATATAATAGCCTGATTTAGGCTCAGAGTAGTCTGATGCCAGATGTTTAATAAAAAATGGTCAGTTAGACTTGAGGAAAGAACTACAGCCTGATCAAGGTCACAAATACATGAAGGAATATTTGGAAGGCATTAGAAGACAGGCATCTCAACAGTTTCATGTAGAGAAAAGGAGACATCGACTCCCTTTTGCTTTAAGCTGCCTGTGAATGATACTTTTGGGTTGTGTTGCACAGATTTTCAGCAAGTTAGAGATTTGTGGAAGGAACAGCTTTATAGCAGTGCAAAAGTAGTATTTTACAGTATTTACAACATTTGACAGGCTGGATGGAAAGAACACATAATGAAAATCACCAATGTTTCCTCTCCAGGTGATGAGACACTACAGAAGATTAACGTCACGGGACTGCTCATCAGCCTGGTTGCTGCTGGAGTGCTGCTGGTTACAATTACACTGATTATCTTCTACTGCTGCAAGAGCAGATGCAAATCAAGGCAACCACCAGGGTAAGTAATTTCACTGCTTAAAAAATCCAAACACACACCAAAACAAACTCTTGCTTAAGAGTGGCATGTAAAAATCACTGTGGGGTTGTTTTAACTCGGAAAATCCAGTGGAAGTTCTAGTTTTTACTTGCCCAGAAGCAAAGTTAAGTGAGCACCAACAGTAGTTTTGCTGCAGTTAATAACACAAAAACATAAAACATAAAATATTGCACACCCAAACCTTTGGGTTTGCTTTTATTTTATTGCATGCATGTGTGTTCTTGGTTTCAAAATAGTCTTACTAAGATGATGGAATAATTTTAGTAGGTGGGGGCCTGCAGTGGGAAGCCTAATGTGTTCTGTTGGCACTTTCAAATAAGCTGTGTGCCCTTCATGGCATGTGCTCTACCTCAGATCTGAAGCAGTTGTAGTAGTAGATGGTGAAGCAGTTTGGAGAAAATGCTTTTTTACCAGGTCTCTAATCCTGAGTACTCCTTTGTCCCAGACTTGAAAGGAATATAAGAGGATTCTGTGCTTTCTCTTCACTATTAATTTCACATCACTGAGCTATTCTTACCCTGTGGTTTGAAGAGAGTATTTGGCTTTGGTCTTTGTGATCACTGAAGGCATGTTTTTTTCTCTTGTGGGTGTTTTTGGGTTGTTTGTGGTTCTGGTTTCTTTTATGATTAAGACTTTATCTTCTTGCTTCCCTTTAAAGCAGAAGTTTCCACTTACCTGCTGTTACCTTTGTTTAGGTACTTGGATTACGTGAGAAGCAGAAGACGTAATTCAGCCAACATCTTCAGGAGGCACGAAGAGTTTTCTTTAAACCCCCTTCCTCTCCGAGCTGACGATTCAGAACTACCCACTTATGAGCAAGCAGTTAATTCAGATGGACTACACCATGTGCCCCCACCCCCTTACCCAGGGCCCCCCAGAAATGCACGAGTCTTTCAAAAGTCCATGTCTCTTCCTGGCCCCTAGGCACAAACCTCCTGCTGGGGTCAGGGAGGGGATCACTGGAACATAACATACTTTTGAAAAAGTGTGTGCTACCTTGCATATTGCAAGATGATTTATAAAAATGTGAAAGATCTTTTGGACAACTAGGAACAAGTGAAGTTCCCATTTGGGAAAAGAGGTCACCTGTTGGAAAGGCTGCAGGACTATTCTCTGCACAAAGTCACTGTGCTAAGAGGAGAGAATGCATAAAGAGCAACTTCTTGTACTGCTGCCCTCTTCCATATGAACCATCCCATCAAACTATTGATGTTTTATTAATAATTTCATCTTGTTTTTTCTTCAGAAAGAACAGTATTTTAATTGCTCATATTGACACTAAACATTTTTTGTGACTTTATACTTAAAATTACCATAAGAAGTCTTTGTTGTTTTGACATATTCACTTCTTTACTGGGTGATTTTTCTATTCATTCTTGTAATAGATTTGAGTGTGAAAATTATTCCATGACTTGACCTTCCAAATATATATATATATAAATATATATAGTACTGCTATTGGATTACACTGGTTTGTTTTAGACATTGCTGATCACATGCCTTAATTTGTTGTATTTTTATGATCATAATTCTGCATCAAAAGAAGCATTCATTACATGGCACACTACCAATTCAGACAAAGTATGCTTGCATCAAATTGTCTTGATGTTCAACAGTAAATTCCAGATCAAGGAGAGTAAATAGAATACTGTGGGCCAGAGGATGTTGAGGAGAAAACTAGAGATTTGTCCCTTTTGAAAAGCTACCCAGGTTTCACAGCTAATGTTTCTTTCATAGTTTAAAATCTGAAATGTAGCGAGACATTTAACTTTCAAACCAAAGCCAGAACTGCCCCCTAGAAGCACTTTAAGTCTGGCACTACAGGGATGACAAAATGACCCCTGTAAATAGAACGAAACATCAGATCAAAAATCAGATGTCAAGAACTTTTGAGTTATTGGTTCACTGTGTCAAGACAGTTTCTATATCTACAGCTGTAGCCACCATTAATTTTACATCTTATTAAAATATCAACCCCCAGCATTATGAAGCCTATAGATCTTACTGAGCAAATTGCTGCCCACCACTGGTGTCCCTTGTCCTTCTCAACACAGGAAGCTGTAGCAGAGGGTGTCACAGGAAATATGTCAGGCTGTTTTCTTGTTTGACAGTGGCTGTATGGTTAAGGCACACACAATTAAGTTTTTTAAGAAGAAACAACCCCTCCATTTTTTCCCCCTCATTGAGTCAATGCTGACAACAGCAAATTATATTTCAATTTGGTGCCTACAATCCACTTTGTAATATAAGTTAAAGGATTAAGGGTTGAGATGAACATGTAATATTTCACTGAATCTTACTGTTTTTAGCATACTAGAAGCTACGGTGTTGTTGACTGAGATGCAGAAAATTGGTCTGAGATTTTCAATCTGTAAATGTCTTTGTAATCATGAAAACACTTCAAAACTTGGAATCTGAAGAGGGTACACTGACAGTGCTACACAGTGAAGTCTTGCCTTTGAAAAACACATGCAATGTAGTTGATAGCAGTGCCATTGGTGTTCCTGTTCACAAAACTTCACCATGGAATTTGGCTTTTGGCAAGTCACAAATCGCTCTCCAGCTTCTTTTTTAGTTGAGAGATGGGGGAATCCCCACGTTGGGATGTTTCCATTCACTTTTGCCCTACTTGTAAAAGCATTTTGAAGTTTTTGAAGTTCTGTAAGACTGAAATAAATGAACTATGCGAGGTCACTGTTAACAATCAAAATACAAGGTTACGAGAAGATATGCAATCATAAGCTTGCAAAAACATTCTCTCATATTTCCCTTTCATTCAGCTAACAGTTTTAAAATTTTTTAATGTGCATTTCAAGCTCTAGAGCACACTTATACCTAGATTTTTCCTGGGATTCAAAAATATTTCCTAATGGAACTGGCAGGAACACTTCTAAGGAAAGGGATTTCACAGGGCTTGTGAGCATTCAGAGATTCTTTAATGTTACTACAGACATCTGGCAAAACCACATTTTAAATACACTACAGAAGTTGTACAGAATCCCATTCAATCACTGCAAATTTGCTTTCTCTAGTATTCCTACAAATTATTTGCAATTGACTCCATGCAATACAAGCAAAAATCTCGTCCTTCATAATTAATCAAAAAAGAGATTGATTAAGATTTAGAAGGTGTAACTGTTAAACATCAATGGTGTAGTGCTTAGGGCAGTAAAGTGTCCTTTCAGTAGAGTAAAACACTCAAATTTAATCAAGGAGTCTGCACCTTAGACCCTAAGAAAAAGTGCAGGAACTGACATTCAAACACTGGTTGCACACAGCATGATCATTTGGAAGACATATCTTGCCTTTTACAAAGAAGGAGCAAAGTTTAAAATTTAGTTGAATACAGTGTAAGTTTACCTCTCATTGCAGAGGGAGAAAATTCCCTTGAATGGCAGTTTTTTGGGTCGAGTTTGTTTTCCTTCTTTCATCCACTGACTCCTGGCCCATTCTTACCTGGTATCTTGTCTCTTTCTAGAACTCATGATTCAACAGGGTTAAGAGAGGGAAAATCAACAAGAGACAGACTATGGGGAGTTATTAATTTACAAGTGTTGCCACACTTTCTAATATTACATGCAGCTTCTTTTGGAAATGGAGTTGCTATTAGAATATGTAAAGCAGCAAACAATTTGTACTTCAGAGACTTTTACAAGGCCATGTGATAGGACCAGGGGAAATGGCTTTAAACTGACACAGGCCAGGGTTAGATTGGATATTGGGAAGAAATTCTCATTGTGAGGGTGCTGATGCCCTGGCACAGTTGCCCTGAGAAGCTGTGGCTGCCCCATCCCTGGAAATGTTCCAGGCCAGGCTGGATGGGGCTCTGAGCAAGCTGGTCCTGTGGAAGGTGTCCCTGGCCATGGCAGGGTGTCTGGAACTGGATGGTCTTTAAGGTCCCTTCCACTCCAAAGCATTTTGTGCTTGAAGTAGGAAGAGGAAGAAGATTTTTGAGGAGCAAAGCAGAAGCAAGTTAACTTGTATAGAGATGTACATTATCAGTGTTTTAATTTTGGTGTTTCTTTACAAGACCTTTAGGACACACAGTGGATTCTAAGTGATTTAAAGATCTACTAAGAGAGAAATGAAAACAGAAATGTCTAAACAAAACACTGGTAAACACACACATTCTGTTTTAAACACTGTAAGTGCTGTTAGCCATTGCCTTGAACAATTTTCCAGATCAGCCTTTTCAGCATCACAGAAGATTACAACATACAAGTTTTAATAAAACAAGACAGTTTATTAATTAGGGCAAATAATAAGGGTCAGGAAAGTGTTCTCTGTGTTAGTTGAAAAATAAATCATTGAACCTGCTAACTGCTGCAATATGAAAGCCTGCTGTGTGATCCATCAATTATGCATTTATAGGTTGGGGGATTGTTGGGGTTTTTGTGAATTCATTAGAGCAGCAAAACCAAAATACCACATAGAAGTGCACTTCATCACCACACTGATGAAAATGTGAATTGTGAAGCATTTGATTCTGGTCCTGTCAAAATCTATGGCAAGGTTTTTATTCCCTTCAGCTGAACTGGGATTGGATCAAAAAATGAGATAACTGATCACTTCAGGTAATAAAAAGTATAGTGCTCTGCCAAATTATTTACCACAATGCTGTTGCCAAACCCAGTTTAGACTATTCTATTGTTATAATGATGCCCACTTCTATTAATTAGAATGTTTCAGTCTGATCTGCCCTTAAAAGTTTTATCTGAAATTTGAAAAACCTAGCAAAAATCCTGATCATTCCTGAGATTACCAGCTGTGAATAAGATTAATTATTAGCAACACTGCTTATAGCTTTAAATAAACCATCAAAATAATAAAAAAAGCCAAAATACAGCAACAAACCAAACTTTTCTATCCACAGTCCCTCCAGCCATCAAAAGTTTTACTGCTGCTATCCTCACTTGTTCCATGTGGTAGAGAAAATGAAGGAAATTCCAGATTTAAAAGCCATTTTCAAACACTTCAAACATGGTCTTTCTATACTATAAACATGTTTCAATTAATTCCTATCACTGCAAATTTACCACTATCATTTCCAGAATCAAGAACTTGCATGTATTTTCCTCCCAAGAATCTTAAGCAGAGCTTCTCAAATAACCTGCTCTTTATTCAGTTATTTTTGACTATTTCAAGTCATTTCTGAACTGTATAAAAAATTACTTAAGCTTATAAACATATTTCCTTCTACTCATCTGTGAGAATATTTTGAATGCACTTTTCACTGGCTATATTTAATTCTAACTTTGATGTTAAATGCTGTGATATTTTTGGGTGATGGGTAGCAATATTTAAAGCTCTGCTAGTCTCTACCTTATTTTGTAAAGCTATTTCCAAATAAACATTTATATAAATTAATAACAGTAAAAGAGAAAATGCTAATTTAGCCTACAATGAAATGAAAAAACCTCTGACCACCCTTTTGATTTCTTTTAAATGGAGTTGGTAACAACATGCCCTCTTCTGAAAGCATTTAAAAGGAGTTTACAAGAAAAATGGAGACAAACTTATTAGCAGGGCCTGTTGTGACAGGACAAGTGGTAATGGTTTTAAACTAAAAGAGGGCAGATTTAGACAGATACAAGGAAGATTATTTTTTTTTTACCATAAGGGTGATGAAACACTGACACAGGTTGCCCAAAAAACTTTAGGATCCATCCCTGGAAACATTCAAGGCCATGTTGGACGGGGCTCCATCCATGAAGGTGCTCCTTGGAATTAGATGACCTTTAAAGCTCCCTCCCTTCCAACTCAAACCATTTTAACTTTTGTATGATTCTTCATGACATATAGGCATTTATTGGTAGAGAAAAAGGGCCATGGTCTGTTTTCTTTAACACTGACAATTTCTACTCTGGACAAAATCTTCCTTCTCCACTTCAGTTTACCTGAGCATCTGAGGTCCATGAACTGCAGTCACTGAAAATGAACTCTTCAAGACAAAAACCAGCTTAACCAGTGTTAACCCTTCCATCTTCCTTGACTTTTGTCAGGCCTTTGGTGAGAAGACAATGGTATGGCCAAAAAAATACCACTTTCCTAGGGGTAGTGAAGTAAGCAAGATCCCTGCAGTGAGGACCAGAACAGGCATTCAAAAGCAAGGCAGGAAGCAGGAGTTCCTCATTTTGTCATGGCAATTTCAATCTGAAGAGGAGGCACACATGATGCAGTGTGAATGAACTTTGACAGAGAAGCAGGAGGGCAGCTAGACAGAGCAAATATGGAGCACAGCAATTCACTCAATTAAGCCACTCTTGATTTACCCTCTGGAAAAAAATAGTCACAGCTGCGCTTTTTCTTCCAAAAAAGCTGAGCTCCTCACGGAATACCCAATCTCCTCCTATATTTGAACATCCAATGAAGCTTTTTAACCAGTCAACTGAACTGATATTTGAAATACAGCTGATGGGATAGATGATTCATTAAGTGTTTTGGGATAACAATTCCTTCTTTCACTTCTGCTCTTTTCCACAGCACCTAGACTACTGAAACACTGAAGTGGTAGGGGCCATCAGATGCAGGCATCTTGCTACCTACATCCTGGGAGCCTCCAGGAACTCACACTTTAAAGGGAGCAGACAGATTTCAAAGCATCTGGAAAAATATTTCAGTCTAGAAACCGGTGGAGTTATACGTAAGTTTTGAAATGGGCTCATTTTAGTTTCTGAAGCAGTGCCTACTTCATTTAAGAAACAAGAAACACCCCTGATTGCTCAGTAGTTCAAGCTTCAGTTTAATTTCTCTAAAGATCAGCAAGTACCAAACACATCAACATCCAATATTTCACGTTAAGCATCCAGCATTGATATCATACAAAGGAAAATATCTTCTAGTAAAAATGAAAATAAAATACTCCCTATTAAAAATATGAGTTTGTTCAAGATGAAAGATTTTGTTTAAGGGTTTTTTTTCCTACATGTCATTGCATGTTTCTCCCACTTACCTTACACTAGTTCTGGTCCTTACCAGATCCCTTCATAAATCATCCAGTGAAAACACAGACAGCTTTCTCAAGAGTGGGTGAGTTGAGACAACACAAGTGCCAGTGGTGGCACATTGGAAGGAGTGGAACTACAGGACCAGGAGGAGGACTGGGAACATAAAGCAAACAAGACTTTTCACCTCATTGCTGCAGTGAGCTTTCTACCAGCTCAAGATGATCACAATAATCTTTTGTCATGTCAGAAATCAAGCTTTCATTGACCAACTTTAGTTCAATAAAATGAATTTGGAAGATTTTGCTTCATTTATTTGTATATATACTCAAGTTTTCAAATAAATGCAGAGAGCAATGTGAGGGAATTCAAAGGAGAAGAGTTTTTGTTGTCAGGTTCCAAGATAGTGCTCTTTGAGAGGCAGCACTCTGTTCCCTATTCACACTTCAAGCTTAGCTGTATCTTAATGCTTAGCTTTATGTTTAAAGAGGCCATGTGCCAAATTAAATGCAAAATCTAATCTGTTAAAGCAACTGCAATTTTCTGCTTTGGTCAGAATCACAATTACAACAACAAACAATGCAATCAGTGATTAATAACAAGCCTAACCAAGATTCATGTTATTACTGCCTATCTGATCTACTCACTCATTCCTGCTCCTGCAGGATACCACAGGCTGGCAGCAGCCAAAGCCTGCACAAAGGTGCTGCATCCAGGATGTGTAGCTGTCCAACAGTGCTCAACAGAAACATGTGCTGCAGAAATCTGGTTTTGTACACTTTTTACAATGTGTTGATACATCAGACCCAATTCAGCTTTGGCCTGAACTTCTTCAAACTTCATCTGATTAGACACATTCAAGTTATTTGATTGTTTTATCTTTGAAACATAAATTTTTGAAAAAGAATGTCCCCACTGTTTCAAACTATTGTGAAGATTCATTCTCTCAGCACAAGGCTATTTGTTAAACTTATTGCTAGAGCTTTTGTTGACAAATGGTTAGTCACTGAAAGCTAACCACTAAGACATTTGTGTATGTTAGCAAACTATGATATTGTGATAGTTCTAAAATAAAGTACTTTTATGTGCTGAAATACAATTATTTTTACTCACTTGAAATAACCAAGCTCTAATCTTAGACCTGCACCATTAACTGCATGTTCTGGCTTTAACTACTTTCTTCCATCAACAAACAGCTGATCCAGCATGTACATCTGACTATTCTTCTATGATTCTTTTCAGCCCATCAAAAATTGCCCTAAAGCATACTAAGAATTTTGCTGCAAAGCCCAGTTTACAGGATTAGCTGAAAGCCTTTTAAAAGAAGAAGAAAATAGTTTGGCACTAAAATGCAAAGGAAGAGCCAGAACAAGACCAAAACCAGGCATCATCTGTTATGGAAAAGCAAAGTACAGGAGCAATGCTTTCTGTGAAAGAAGAGGGCACTGGGGATAGAGAGACATTGGAAGAAGAACGTACAACAGGTTTGTAGTACCTGCAGTAAAATGGATTCCTAAAGCACAGGCAGCAACTGCTGGCCCTGTGAAGAATCACCACATGCTGCCCCATGCACAAGGACTCCCAGTGGTGATGTCCTGGTATTTTGGCATCCATGGCACCATTAAAGCTATAACATACCATATAGCCTTCTGCATGGCCAGTCTTGTACATCCCATCCTTCAGTGGAGCAGCTGACACTCCTGAAGGATGGGATGACATCCAGAGGGACCTGAACAAGCTCAAGAAGTGGGCCCATGGAAATCTCCTGTGGTTTAACAAGACCAAGGGCTGGTGCTGCACCTGGATCAGGGCAGCCCCTGGTGTCAGTCCAGGCTGGGGATGAGCAGATCCAGAGCAGCCCTGGGGAGAAGGACTTGGGTGCTGGTGGGTGAGAGGCTGGACATGAGCCAGCAACGTGGACCTGGAGCCCAGAAAGCCCAGCCCATCCTGGGCTGCATCCAGAGCAGGTGGGGAGGGGATCCTGCCCCTCTGCTCTGCTGAGACCCCACCTGCAGCTCTGCACCCAGCTCTGGGGCACAGCACAGGAAGGACAGGGACCTGCTGGAGTGAGTCCAGAGGAGACCACCAAGAGCAGAGGATGGAGCACATCTTGTATGAGGACAGGCTGAGAGAATTGGGATTGTTCAGCCTGGAAAGGAGAAGGCTTTGGGATCACCCAATTGTGGCCTTCCAGTATCTGAAGGGAGCCTGCAAGAGAGGTGCAGAGGGACTTTCACAGGACAAGGGGGAAGGCTTTACAGTGAAAAAGAGTAGCTTTGTACCAGATTTAGGGGGAAATTCTTTGTTGTGTGAGTTGGGAGGCCCTGGCACAGTTGCCCAGAGAAGCTGTGGCTGCCCCATCCCTAGAAATGTTCAAAGCCAGGTTGGATGGAGCTCTGAGCAACCTGGGATAGTGGAAGGAGTCCCTGCCATGGCATAGGAGTTGGAACTGGACGATCTTCAAGGTCCCTTCCAACCCAGGCCATTCTATGATTCTGTGATCTACAATATAAAATACAATCACACTCAATTCTAACTGGCTGACATTTTTCTGTTAACATATGTAATAATTCTAGTATACTATGCAACAAAGAATCTAATAAATAAATACATCAGTTACAAATAAATACACTGATGCCAATCGTGAACTGGAGCATGATTTTGGCCCTGGATCTGTGATTATATATTGCTTTAATTATGATAAAAATCACAGAAAACTGCCAACTTCCCGTTAGCTTGATTCTGTATTTCATTTGGTATATTCTAAACATGTAAGAAGACCTCAGAAAGCAATATTGCCTTTCTGCATCGTGTAACAGTGAATGATTTAAAGAGGAACCGGGGAAATTTCCTTAAGGGGCAGTGTGTATTAGCTAACAGTTCTGCAACAGAGCTGGCTTGAGGCTGGTTGAAGTCTCACACAGGCAGAGGAGCCCATCACTGTCTGCAAGTGCACTCTTAGACCCTAGAGACTTCCACATGGAATGTACCAGGAGCCAAGACAACATCTCATCATCAGAAGTAAAACTTCCCTGTCATCTCCTTCTGGCTGCACACCACTGCTGCTCCCCTGAGCCAGCTCTCATTTCACACAAAGGCAAGCTGACTCAGCAAAATCACAGAAAAAATGACCTCTAGCAGAAAAAGGTAAACATGGAAAAGGTAAGCCAGTGGAGTGAATTCACTACTCACCCTGTGGCCACAGCTCATCACTAGAAGTGAGAGGGTGAAGCAGGTAAGGAGGGACAGTCAGGCTTTCTCCTTTGGGTGTCAGCAAGCAGCTGAGGCGGCCAAGCCCTGCTGCCACACATCTGGAGGCAGCAGCACATGCTGCAGCACTGGAGAGCATTCCTCGGACCTTAAGCAGATGATTCCCATTAAAGTGTTACCTTAAGTACTTATATCTGTCTCCTAAATATCAAATGACATTTTTGAGTCTATAAATGATTGATTTTTTTCCAAGTGGAAACTCTTTGTTTAGGGAAAGAAATGAGAAACAAAAATATCAGTACTGCTCCAGGCTGGTATGTTGCACAGATTGTGTCACAGTGCTTCAATTTAACATTTTGGTCTTAAATAGAGAGAAAAATTGTGTTAGTTTGTGTTCCAGCAAGGTATTTTTATTATATTAAATTCTTGACTTCAGAGAGAAGCATTTACAATATCACTACTGGCTACAGGCACTAAGTTATGAACTACAGTTCTGAAGGCACTTTAGCCCATCAAAGCTCAGTTCCTAAATAGCAGGTAACAGCTGCATTTGAAACAAAACCATTCCTTATTAAGACAAGAATCCAAGTTTCAGAATCATTAACACACCTAACATGACTTCTAAATATACATTTTAATATGTTCACTTTAATCTAAACATTAAGAAGAATCTAATCAACTTTCTAATGATAATTACTACATTACATTACTATTAATTACTACTATTACATTGACTAATGATTAATGATCTATCAAAGGAATTTTTCTATCCCTGAACAGATCCTTAAGAAAAGCTGCTCATATGTATCCTAGATACCACGATACTGCAAAAGCAGTTACTCTCAACATACTCCTTTGTTGTCTTAGAGAAAAGTGTCACAAAATACCATTTGGTTACAAAAAGATAAAATGCACAAACTTTGAGAAAGATTTCCTAGACAGAGGACAGCAATGAGCAACAGGGGTCAGTTTAATGAGAAAACTGGGGAAGTCTCACTGGCTGATATCAGGATAAGATTTATCTCATACACAGGAAAAGCAAATCACTGGATAAACTGACTTTATCTGATGGTTATGGACATTAGTGATTAAGCTTTCAGTCTACTCCACCTCTATTAAAACCATGTAAAAGAAATTAAGCTTAACAGCTGTCACAATTTCTGTTTCACTCAACTTCACTGTCTGATTGCCAGAAAAAAGGATCTACTCCAGCAATGTTTGGGGTAACGCTGTGTCTGTGGTTCATTTAGTAGTATAAATGCATTGTCTATACTTCCCTGCCTGTAAATCTGGACGGGTGCTTGTGATTTCTCATGTAACATGATTTTACAGCCATGTACCCACCCCCACACTCTCTTTAGAGCGGTTCTGTAATGGAAATAAACAACATAATGGTAGTCTTTACAGTTCATGTTGCCATTGCTTGAGAAAAGAAACAAACAAGACATTAGCAGTTTTACAATTTATTAGTAAAATAATCCAAATTTGGGACAAGAAACTCCACAGCAACACACATTCACTCTAGAAAACCAAACTAGATGGAAAAGGCATTTCCTATCAGTTTTACGTATCAGCCTCCTCTCAGGCCCACTTGAGGGAAACAATGTGCTCCAAGTGTAATAAAATAATGCAGATTAGTGGAGATCCCGCAGGGAAATGAAAAACTGTGGGTCCTTCCCCACTGGAAATGGCACTTTCAACAGTATCAGCAGGCAAACGCTTCACTACTGGCATACAACTGGAGTAATTTTCTGTCATCACGCCTCGTTCATATGTAAAACAGCAACCCTCCTGTTTCCTAGGGAAAGGTCTCCCACCCCCCACATGTGCTCCTCCAGCTGCAAGCAATACAGGTGCTAACTTATGCAAACACAAGGAAAACTCACTCTGCTGGTTTCTGCTTTGGTGAGCTGCTGCTTCTCCCTCCGCCCTCTGCCCTGGCCTCTGGGTGACTTCGCTCCTCTCCTCAGGGTTGATGACTTTCACACTTACCTTTCTTTCCCTCCCCATCCACGGCTGCATTTCTTCCTGCTGCTTCTTGAAATCAGGCATGAGAAAAGCAGAACCTCACTTTTTCCTCCTGAAGTGTCTCATACCTTTCTGCTTTCTCATTTAATACTGATCACTCCATCTTTTCATTCCAATGTTGAGGCTTTTTGTAACTTTTTTTTTTTTTCCAACATCTAATCTGATTGGCTGTAGCCAAGTTTCTAAATGCATTTCACTACAGAATTCATTTCACTCTGTGGTTCAGAATTGCCTGGAGTGCTACAAACTGAATCTTCAAAAGACTTACTCGCTCATTAGCATACACCTTCCTCTTCTGAGCAATGCCTTCAGGTGCAGTCACCTTCTTTTCAAGAGTGTATTCCTCATCTTTACCTCTGAGGCACATTCCTCCTGCTCATCTTGGCCTGCCTATTTTCAATCTGCAGGGAAAGGAAGACACCACAGTTCATCATCCCTCTGCACGACGCTGATGTCTCCTTTGCTCCTACCCTGTTCTCTGCAGATGGTGCCCGTTTCCCTTATTCTTTGTTTTAACAAGCATTCAGCAAAAGACAGGAATTTACTGTCTACAAACCAGGTGGCTTAGACTGCTCTAAATAAAAATAAACTGCTTTAGCTAGTCCTCGCTAAAGTAAGCCTCTGGAACCTCTCTGAAGTTTTACTTTAAATTTAGACTAAATAAAAATAAAAAAGAATAAATAGATATTCTCTCTCTTCTCTTGCTAACTGACTTTTGGCGTATACAAGAAAGCTGGAAAAAGACTTTTTACAAGGGTGTGTGACAGGACAAGGCGTAATGGCTTTAAACTGGAAGTAGGTTTAGATTAGATATTAAGATGAGATTATTTAGGGTGAGGAGGGTGAGGCACTGGAATACACTGCCCAGAGAAATTGTGGCTGCTCCATCCCTGGAAGTGTTCAGTGCCAGGTTGGACGGGGCCTTGAGCAACCTCACGTAGTGGAAGCTGTCCCTGCCCATGGCAGGTGGGATCGAACTGGATCATCTTTAAGGTCCCTTCCCATCCAAAGCATTCCGTGATCCCATTATACGATTCCATCCAGGCCGCAGGCCTGCAGTCACTGATGGGGAATGCCCGAATCTTTAGGAAAGCTCTGACATAGAGACACATAGAAGCGGAGGCGGCGGGTGGCGAGCCCCGCCGCGGGGGGAGGCGGAGGGGCGCGGGGATCGCCCTCAGGGCTCGGTGCCGGGGCCAGGCGGGCGGGCCGCCCTGCACAGCGCCCTACAATGGGGCGGCCGTCGGGCTCCATCTTGGCGGCGGCGGCCGCCCCGGAGCCCGCGGCTGGCGGCGCTTCCCCTCCGCGGGAACAACATGGCCCCGCCCCGGTTCCTCCAACAAAGCGCCAGCGCTTCACTTCACCGAGGAACCGGCCTCCCCCATACCCGACACCGCCACCCCGCCCGTCCCCCCCTTCCGCCCCCCCACCCCGCCCCGGTGGCGGCTACCGCCCCCCGCCCCGCTCCGCTCCCGCCGCCGCGCTTCCCCCTCGGGCCGCGGCCGCCCGTCCGCGAGCCCCAGACCCCCTCCTCTTCCCCCCCCTCCTGCTCCCGCTCCCCCGGCCGCCGCTACTGCCGGCGGCCCCGGCGGCCCCTCCGCCGCGGCCTCCCTGCCCCCGGACACGGAGCCCGCGAGCCCCAGTGCGCTGGCGGGGGAGGAGCATCCTGGGAACGCGCAGCCCGACATGGGTCCGGCGGCCGCGCAGCCCCCGCCGCCGCCCGCAGCTCCGCCCGCCGCCCGCCGCTGAGCGGGAGCGGAGCGCAGGGGGCCGCACGGGGCCGCGGCGCTGCCCGCCCCGGATGAGGCGCCGCTCCCCCCCCGGCCCGCTCGGTCCCCGCCGCCCTCTTGCGCGCAGGGCCCCGCGGAGCCCCCGCGCCCGCGGCCCCGATGATGGACAGGAATTACCCCACGACCCCCGGCTTCGCCGAGCCCCTGGCCCCGGGCACCGCGCCGCCCACCGCCTCCTGGGCCTACGAGCGCGGCGCCGGCAGCCTGAAGCCCAGGTGAGGAGGGTCCGCCGAGGGGGCTGCGGCAGGAAAGGCCGGGGGCCGCGCCGGGGCCTGGCCGAGGGCGGCCGAGGGGGGCCCCGGCGGCGGGGCAGGGCAGGGCGGGGGGCGAGCGGGGCCCGGCGGCCCCGGGGCGGCCGGGCCGGGCGGGGCGGGAGAGGCCGCGTCCCGGCGGGCGGGGGGCGGCGGCGAGGGCTCCCCGCTGTCCCCGGCGGCCCGCGGCGGTGGCGGCGGGGGGGCGGGCGGTCTCTCCGCCCCGGAGGCTCGCGTCGGGCTGCGGCGCGGGTTCAAGAGTTCACGCGTCCCTGGCCGGCTCCCGGAGGGAAGCGGGGCCGCGGGCACCGGCGCTGCCCGCCCGAACAATGCTGCCCGCCGGGACACCGGGCCGGCGGGGGCGGCCGCGCCGCGCCAGCATCCCCCGCGCCCTTCCATTTCTCCGCTGAGCCGGGCGAACCTCGTTCCTCTAAAGCGCTGCTCCGGGGCGTGCGGAGCCTCCTCGCAGCCAAAACTTGACTGGAGCGATTCAGTCCCACGGAGAGTTCTGCAAAGTTCCGGGAAGTGCGGGGAAAATACAGGATATCTTATTGGCTTCGGGTTGCTTTTAGATTGTGTAACTCTGCCAACTGAAACGAGTATTCTCTAGGCGATGGGATTTTCGTTATCGCCTGCCTTTTATGTCTCTAGCTTGACTTATCTGCGGTTCCCATCTCGACGACGTTTAAAGGTAAAAGAGAGTCTCGGGCTAAAAATATCCCGTCGAAATAGGTGCGCTAATAGATGACTTTGCACTTGCTTCTGAAAGTGGTCAGACATGTCTGATAAGATTAATAGATTATCAAGTCAGAAGGACTGTTGCAATCTAGTCTGACCTCTTCATAATGCAGGCCATAGAACTTTTTCTTTTTTTCCCCCAATCTGTGTTTGAAAATAGAGCTTATGTTTTAGGAAGGTGTAGTTAAAAATTTCCAATGAAGCAAAATTCAGCACAATTCTTAATAAAGTATACAAGGGACTGATTTATATATTATTTCTGATATGAGGAGGGCTACCTTTAGTTTCTGGCCACTGAGTCTTGTTTGTAGCCTCATCAACACTGAAAATCCCATTTTATGTTGAGTATGAATTCTTAAATTAATTTCTTGCTTTACTTATTTTTCTTAATAAAAAGAACATAATCTTTTGAAGTTTATTACCAGAGATTTATTTTTTTCTTTTTCTTTTTTTTTTTCTTCTACTTTAGTTTATCTCCCAGATTTCTTTTAGATTTCCTTCAAGTTATTGTCACCCTTCCTGAATTGTGCACATTACATTTGAGAGACAATTGAGCCAATGTTCAGTGAGAAGATCACAGGACTTTTCTGGGATGTGAGGCTGTATATTCCCTGTTTCACAGGGAATTGCAAGGACAGGTAGCTTTTTGGCCAAATGCTTTTTGCCTCATGAAGTTTTTTTAGCCAGTTTCTCTGAGGAGTTGCCTGCCTGGCAAAGTAAGGTCTCCGTATTGTTCTTTCCAGTTTTTCTTCCTAATCATTGAACCGCTTTTGGTCATGTTGCTGTGTTGATTTCAGTGGAAGACAGTGACTTGTCCTTTCTATATTGCTTTTTCCAGTTCTCATCATCTCTTGAGGGTCATGCCAGCTATTCCATAGGGCAGGTTTGGATTTCCCAGGTCATTTAAGAATAGGTAGTGCAGAAGCAGAAGTGGATCTCTCTTGAATTTTACAAGAAACACAACTGCTTGATGATTTCTTTTATTTTATTTTTCTTAATATTTGAAAGAATCCTCTGGTTTTACAGCACATCCTTCAGGTTTTTTTTAATAGCTGCTATATTAGTGCCATCTTAAATGTACATTTTGGGAGTTCTTTAGAAGAAATGGCATGGAGAAAAGTCCCAAGACAGGTACCATGCAGAAGCTCATTAGATTAATACCTGCTGCCTATACCAATCAAATTAATGTTACTGCATCCATGTATGTTATGGCAATATTTATGCTTTGCTTCAGGAAACAATGTGAAGAAGACTTTGTTTTAATTCTTTGAAGTTTCATCTCCAGGTCATGGAGAGATATACATCTCCTCTACACATGGTGACAAATGATTCATTTAAAATGTGTTGTCTGAAAACGTGTAAATTTTTTTTTTTATCCCTACCAAGAACAGGGAAAATGCTATGAATCATATTTTGTACTTGAAATTCTCCTGAACTGGTTTCTTTGGGCTCGTGTCATTTTAATAAGAATTAGTATACTCTGTCTTTGGCCAGATTTAAAGATTTGAACCATGTTGGACACAGTGATAAGTAGAGTCTGGGTTTTAGGTGCTTGTGGTTTCCTCTATTGCTGATAGTATTTGTCTTTATATGGATGGAGTTGCTGAGGAATTGGGATGGAAGAGTCATTCCTGTCACTGCCAAGGCTTGCACCAGCCTGGATGGAAATTGTGAAGGTATAGATGTACTGTAAAGGAATATGCTGTCCATGCCCTCGACTTGTGATACAGCTCACATCACATTTTTCAAAATGGTGTTTTTGATTGTGGTTGACAGGTAGTCATCATAACAGTTGAAGCTGCATGAGCCTGATGTTAAATTTAAAAATATGTGTCATTTTCATCTGGTACTTTCTTGAAAAGAATTCAGCCTTTAGGTGATATAGATAACAATATTTCATTCAAATTTCATATTTACGCTGTTGCAGGCTATGTTCCCTTTGTGTGGAGAGCCATGTTCACAGTCTAAGCTCATCAAAATGATTTCTCCTCCCTACGAGCGTTGCTCCTGTCTTCCTGCTCTTCACTTCAGCCATCTGGTTTTTATCCTGCTCCTTATTTCTTGCAGGCACTGTTTTGTCTGTTCAATGGCACTATTCTTATCAACTAAAAGGAAATGTGTGGTGAAGTGTTACAAGGACATGGCTACCAGGCCTGCTGTGCCATAACTGTTCCCATGGAATAGGAGAGGATGGGGAATTGGGGATGGGAGCTGATGGAAATCACTGGGATCACTGCATTAACTAAGCAGGGACAGCTGTGCTGAGCAGCATTTTGGGACAGTGCAGCCACTGCAGCCCTGTGGCAGGGTGGCTCCTGTCCTCTGCATCCCCCAGACCCCTTACACAGCCTGGCAGCATCTCGAAGGAATTTCTGGTGGTTCTAGGAATGCACTGCCACTTTTGGCCTTTTACTGTAGCTGTCAGAAAACCTTACCTCTGTGCTTAACCCTCTTTTTATCAAAAGCTGTTGAATAGCAGATAAGGTATGTCATGCTTACCTGCTACTTGCTCAGGAATTACTGAGTATTCAGAAAACAGGTGATGTGTAATAGTGTGAGAGACTGTTGTAATTGCTTGGAAAGAGACATGGAGACAGGTGATAATGGATGAGGTTTCTGATTGAGTTTCTCTGACTTGGGGGTACTCCTAGGGTTTCATTTAGAGAAGAATTTTTGCTAGTGGAAAGATCTCACTGTTCCTGTTATTTTTTTTACCACAGCTCTAAGACTCACGTTTTTTACATGTGATTAAAAGTCAGTCAGAATTATTTTGTTGATTTAAATTTTATAGTGCTTGCCATGGTCTCCGATGTTCCTTTTTGCCTGGTAGTCTGTATCCATCTCTGTCCTACCCAAGCATTTGGGGTTTTATATCATTTAAATCGAAGATAAAGTGTTAGTTACTGTGGTAGTTCATTTGCAAAGTTACATAAATGAGAGACTTATACTTTTATGATAAATTATTATGATGGGTTTTTTAACTCATTTTTGCATAGCTGTCAAACTAATGCATATTGTAACAGCCGTATGGTAATTGTGTTTTAGTTAAGGCTCAATTTTCAATTCTAATGGATTTTTGCATAGCTATAGGAACTCTGTAAGTGCAGAGTGTTTTAGAAAAGCAGAGAACATTTTCTTTCATCAAAAGAAATTGTTCTGAGAGGTGAAACCAATGTTTGTTGTTAAACACATTCTGCAAAAAGTTCCCTATGGCATAGTATTTCAAGTGTTGAAAGGAAAGCTCGTAATCTGGGAATATACTTAGAATTTTTGTATTAAAAGGCACAGAAAGATTAAATAAATTTTACAAACATATAGAAGGGTAGGTCACTTTTAAAATGTTACCAAATTTTCTATCATAGTTTATATCTGAAACATTTATACATGCAAAATAAACACAGGTAGTCTGTGGTATAGCACAGATATCTTAAAGGGACTTGCTGGCCTTTGTTGGCCTTCTATTCTTTTTCTTTTTTTCACCTGCATTCAGCACACACTGAAATCCCAGCTCTTGGGAGGTCAAAGATTGACTGAACAGAGGCTGAATGCATTCTTGCTCTGTCCCCTGTAGCTTTCTCCTGGTGCAGATGTGTGGTCATCTTGCAAAATCTTTGCTAAAGTTTCAAAACGAGCCAGCCAGGCTTGTTTGGGTTTATATGCTGCTTACTTGTGTAAGATTTAATGCCAGCTTTACATGAAAGATTTCAAGCAGCGTGTGTCATTCTGCTGCGGTGAGAAATGGTGATAAAGAGCCGTGTGCAGAAGGAATGAGCTGAAGCTTAGTCTGAAGGTGCAGTTACCTGAGAAGGCTGAACTGGCTGCTCAGGCTCACTGCTGCTGAAAGGGGCTCCCTTCCTCTCCCCTTGTCTTGGCTCTGGTGTTTCTGCAACTGCACAGGGAGCTGCTCTCTTTTGTTAATCCATGAGAAAACTCTCCTGGCTGAAACAGTGAATGGCTTGAGCTGGGTAGCTGTGCTGCTGTACCTGTGCTGTCACACTGGAACCCAGAGGTGGCACCTGGGGGCAAGCAGGGAGCAGAGCTGTAAGGAGTGAGCTGTGTGGCCTTGGCAGGGATTCTTCCCAGGAGATTCTTCCCATCTAAACCCTTCCCCTTCTGGACAGGGTTTAGATGGGCTCAGTCTTGCCATGTCACTCTCTTCAATGAACATCCCATAGAAATTGTGTTGCCTGCTTCCCTGCCAGGAGCACTGGTGACTGTGTTTGCTGGGTGCCAGATCTCTCTTGAGATCACCTACAATGATATTTCAGATGTGAGCCCTTTCCCATGGAGCCAACATTTTCAACACAAGGTACAGAATACATTGTTCTGCAAGAAAGAGGGGTTGTATTCCACCACCTATGCAAAAAGTGTTTCAGTCCCATGTGTGTATTTTGCCTTTCATCCTGTTAACTTTAATCATAGGTGTGTTTACCTTATACCAACAGAGAGCAACCTTTTCACCTTGTTTCTCCTGTACTTTTGTCCACCTTTTATTTTTTTCTTGGAGTTGCTGCTGATTCTGGTATAATGCTGTCATAGGAAGAAGGCTGTTTTTAGAAAAATCTTTGTTCCTGTCAGGAAAAAAGCACCTATGCCTGAACTATATTAATTCTAAACAATACTAGGGCTCTTACAGAGTGGGTGTATTTTGCATGGATATCTTTGTTTGTTGTATTTTGTCAAACCTTTCACAAATTTGCATGTCAAGAAGTTACTTTGCATGGTGAGTGCCTATTCCATACATTAAACAAACAAAGAAAAGGCAAACCAAAACGAAAACGGTTAAAAGGCAGTACATTAATAGTTTCACTTCAGACTTTCCTTAGCAGCCTTAACTGTGACAAAAATAACCTTGAGCAGCGTGCAGAGTTCAGCCTTTCCAGCGCAGCATTTCTTGTTGTACCATGCAAGTGGCAGAGAAAAGAAAATTCTTTGAATTTTTAGGCAAGGAGAAATGCTTTCAGAGAGGACAGAGTGCGTGGTTATTAAGTACTGGATTTACTTGTCTCACTGGGCAGATTTCATAGTTCTTGAGTTTACTTCTGCTTGTTATTCTGTCATTGTTACATGGCTTCTTTCGTTTCATTGCCCTGGACAGACCTGGGACTAGGTGGTGAATTTATATTCATCAGAGCCTCCTCAGAACCTCTGATGATGGGCTGCAAAAAGGGTCAAGTCTTTATTTCTATCCTATCTATATCCTCTTATTCCTGGATTTCTGCATACTTGAAAATTTCTTATTCCAAAACAATTCAACAAGAACCTACGTATGTTTAGACAAGCTTTTACTTTCCCATATTGCTTTTCTTGCTTTTCATCTTCCTTCTACATGCCTACCTGTGTTGCTTGCTTAGGACTTGGAAAAGTGCAACCAATTATGCTCAGCAGGAAGAAGGCACCCTTAGGCATTCTTATCTTAGAGAAATAGTGTTCACACAGCAGGATACTAAGGAGCATTTATTCCTTAATAATCCTGTAGGAGTTATACTTGGGGCACTCATACATTTAGCTTTTGTTGGAGATATCCCTCCTTTTTCAGCTGGCAGTGTTGTGTGAGAAGAGTTGGAGGGCTCTAGCCATCTGTCTAGCGTTTCCAGATGTCTGGCAAGTTGTTCTGAGAGCTTTTGGTCATCCAGAACGTGCCAGACAAAGAGTCACACACATGGGCAACGCTGAGTGTACCAGCCTGTGCTGCACCTTCCACCCTGCCCTTTTTCCTGACGAGGAAATCCCTCTCAGAAATATGGCAGCTTGGTGTTTCACACCACATCCTGTTTACTTTCTCTCGTCTTCGTGTCAAAAATTCCAGTGCTAGACAGTGAATAATCCTTCAATCCTGATGTTCATCCCATTTCATTATGTTCTGCCGAGTCTGCCAAGAACAGGATTTCTAATAAGTTTTTCTTGAATCTGAACATTTGTTCATTTGCTGTGCAAAGAGTGATTGTGGAAAGCCAACTCCTCCGTACACTGAACACAACCATGTGTTAACTACCTTCAGCTGCTGGCACTGGTGAGCTGGAGTTTGCTGATAGTCAGCACCACTGGAGAGAGATTTGATTTTCATCTTTTTCCCTTCAAAAAACTACTTTTTGATATTGCTTTTAAGAGAATTTGGGTTTTCTTTTACCATTTAAAGGATTTTTATTTTTTTAGTTCATGTGTGTACGCCATTTTGATCTTTATTAACACTTGGTTTTGTTTAGACATTTGCATGATCATTATGACAGCTCAAATCAATATCTGGGGCATATTCAAGGAATTTGTTTAATGTAGTGTAGTTTTTCAAACTATCTCAAAGTAAATGCCGTGTAGCTGTAACTGCATTTCTACAGTTTTGAACAATGCATGTTTTCTGGTTGAAGCATTCACAAGCAAGTGGGTTCATCTGGTATTTTCAGCTAAATAGTGACATGTGACAAATGAAATGATAGCCAGGGTCTCCTTTGCAGGATTAAAAATGTAGATCTAAGCCTGTTTTAGGATGAGGAGAGCACATGTGAAGAGGTATAAGAACTAAATTCAAGAGCTATGCTAATTTCCCTTATAAACTTGGTTAATAACACCCTGTAATGCTTCCTTTAAAGTAAAGGACTCTGCTGCTGTGTTTTATGATGAACTGCATTGTTAATATGGTAGATCTTTCCTGGGCACACCTCCTAAATTGGGATGGAATTGGAGTTAGTCATAGGGATGGATACCTCTTTTGCTTTGAATCTAAAGTAGCTCATAAGAGCATCTTAGCCCTTGCAGCGTGTTGTGGGATGTGGAAAAAACACTGTGCTGGGCATGTGGACATGCTGCAAGGCTTGGAGTCCTTTGAATGACCCTGAGTTTTTGGCTATAGGGTGGCAGGGTGTGTGTTCTCAGATATGGTCCCTGAGTAGATGCCCTATTCCATGCCAGTGGTTGTGGGCCATCAGGCCACTGCTCTTCACAGGGCTGCATTTTAACTTCACAAAACCTTGAGAAGTTATTTCAGTACTTACTGAGTGCTTATTTCAGTGCTCATTTGAGTAGTTATTTCAATACTGAGCATTGGAGACTCAGTGGTGAGGGCTGTAAATCAGAGTGGGTTATTATTTGTGCCTGGTTTTCCCTGGAATGAAGCTCAAGGTATTTCATGAGTTATGGAACTGGCAAGTGCTTCAAGGTTTGGTAATGAAAGGAGCCCACTGACAGCATAAGATGACTCTGTTGGTGTACAGCACACATGTATTGGCATTTCTTATCTCCTGTGATGAAAATCTCAACTTCAGCATTATCCTTTCCATATAAATGGAAAATAAAGGGCTTATTAAGAAATGGGATATCAAGTATTCCTGCAGTACCCTAAGGTAAGACTCAAGCTTGCCACAAAATACAATGCTGTAATAACTGTAGGAGGATGAGGGTCCAAAAACATTTCAATAGGTAAAATGAATTGTAATTTTATTAAGGCTCTGATGTGGCTGACCCACATCTTGAGATAACGCTCTGCTGATTATTATATTTTGAAATAAAATTTTGTTATTAAAAGTAATGGAATCTTTTTGTGTGTATTTCAGCTGTAATAGAGGATTATGCTGTGTGCAGCCATTAATACTGGAATGATCTTGGGAGGAGTTTTGAACGTGTCCTAAATGCACTTTTGACAACAGAATAGCATCACATTTCAGAGAAAAAGTGTTAGATTTCCATTACTGTCTGTTACAAAAATATTTTGAAATTGTAAGTAAAACTCTAGGAGAGAAGTATTTATAATTTTAAAAATCACAGCTATTTTCTTTATGCTGGGTAAAGAAAAAGTTCTTTCATAGAGGGAAGATAAGAGAAGAGGATAAGTAAATGTAGTGACAAAATAATCCAGTGTCTCAAAAAGCAAGAAAATAAGATTGCAGATCTTACAGTGATGGAAACTACACGGACCATAATGGTACTCCTGTTTCTGCAGGCACTGATAGAGTAGAAGCTGTCAGGGAAGATGTATGAATCCCCAAAACACTGCTTGGCAAACAAATGTCTTAAAATTATTTCTGACACTACATTATAATGCAAATTGGGAGGAATTTGTTACAGTGTCTGTTGAAATGATACTGTGTTAATAAGGACATCAAAGTTAGTCTTGAATATTCAGAGCAGGAAAGCATTGAAAGCTCTTACAACATGCATCAGGAGCTCTACTTACATAGTCAAATTGTTTTAGTTTCTTTTTTGTAAGCTGCAAAATTTTTGTTAGAAAGTTGTTTTGGTTAAGTTACAAAGGTTTTTTGTCAAAGGTAAGAGAAACGGCTCCAAATTTACCAGTTCTGATTTTTTAAAAAAATATTTTGTTAAATGTACTGCATTTCAGCCATAAATAACCTCACAAAGAAAGCTGATTTAGGTTGTATGTGTTTAAAAATGACATAAAGTAGTTTGTCCAGTCCTTTAGTAGTAACTGAAGTTGAAGTTTATAAATAGCTCACTTTTATCTGAATATTAGTTTTCGCATAGATATTTTCAAGACAGAGTTTAACTGATTTTTTGAAAACAGAATTATATTGTCTTTGTTACTAAGAACTCCACAGATTACTTAATCATACAAGCCAGCACTTGCACTCAGGTATTGAAGTCCCAGTAAGAGTATTTTTGCTTTCCTGTTTTTCATTTTTAAAAGGATCGAGCAGGAGGAGTTCAGACATATTAACATGGGAATAAAAGGGAGATGGACCTTTTGTGTCATAAAATCTCTTTATTTCCTTAAGATGTGATATCTGTTCTGGTGAAGAATCACAGGAACAGCATGAACTTTTGCTTATTGAGACAGCTCCCTGCATGTAATTTTCTACCTCAAAAGTCTATTTCTTAGAAGCTCCTTATCTCTGCTCCTAGAAAGCGAGGATGTAATGAATGTTTCCTCTTGCAAGTACCTCCAGGCAGTCCTTGGCCCACATTGTGACAGTCTCAGCCATGCTCTTGGTGGCTCTGCCTTTGAATTGAAGGGGGAAATTAACATTATAGCTTCATTTTTAATGAAAGAGTGGACGATGATTGCCTTTGGTGTGCTAGGATGGGATATATTCTACACTGGCTATGTAGTGTGTGATTGCATTGAAAGGGAGAATGTGCCATTCTCCAACAAACAGTGGAACTTGTCAGTAAAATGCTACTCCTCTGTGGTTTACTGAGTTACCTGTGTACTGGAGTCTGATTCTGCATTTTCCATCTTCCCAAAAGTCATCTGTCTTGAAGAATAATGTTAATAATACTTAAAAACATTGACATCCATTTTTTTATTTGCTATAATAAAAGAACAGACTGGGCAAAATGCTAAAGATGTATGCTGTTCTTAAAAAGAACGCATTATGTACCTTGAGGTATTAGCTTTAGAGATGATTTTCTTTTGATTTTTCAGCAGTGAATTTCATTTTTCAAGCAGCAATTTGTTTTTTTTCTTTTGTTTCTTGGTAGCATGGGGCAAACAGATCCGTGAAAAAATTCCACCCCTTTCCCTTCTCCCCCGCTTCAGCTCTCAGATCTAAGTTTAAAGGCACAAAAATGGGGGTACAATTCAGCATCATAAAGTTACCCCAGGACACACGGACACTGCAACTGTTCTGGATTGTTAAATATTCTTTCTCTTCGTGCAAATACAGTGTTAAGGTTTGTCTTGTCTTGTATAATCTAATGAGAGGATCAAGGGAATTAGATGCAGGGTGTAGGCTGGTTTCCTATTTTTCTTGAACTTGCCAACATTTTCAGGCTTCAGACCAAATTTGTGCTTGCACTGTCTTCCACCTCCCCCCAGTATGTCTGTGGCTGGGAAATAGAAATGAAAATTGACATATTGTATACATTTTAAAAATATTTTGCACTGAAATGAGTTTCTGGGCTGAGAAGGCATTTGTTTCCCATTAGAATTAATTTCTGAAACATTATTTGTTTCTGTTTTCTGTTGGCTTTAAGGGCTTTCTGTGCTTTTAAACTTGCAGAAGTGTGTTGGACAGGAGTGACTTGGTGTTACTAATGGTATTGGGCTCATTTAAGTAGCAACTTTGTTCCTGGGCAACTCCCTCCTCTGCTTCTTAGGGTAATGACTTTTTTAAACTACAAAATTAAACCCATTTCTGGATTGAAGTAATCTACCTGTAACACTGCTTTTAAAGTTTAATTTTATTAAAAATTATTAGTATTTATTATAAAATTATTAATTTTATCTGCATATAGCCCCTAGGTCCTGAATTACATTCTAGTTTGACTGTGACAAATGGGGGGCTCTTGCTGTTACAATGGGCAGCTGAAAGGCCATTTACCCTCCATTTAATCTGTATTAAATTCAAGTAATGTTTTCAAGTAATATTCTTCCATTCTTTCTTTACGAGACATTTGAGTAAAGGCAAAATAACAAAGATAAGTATTTAAAGAAAGTAATAAATGTTGTATCTAATATTAAAGCAATCCTAACTATGTACTTGCCAGCAGGTAATAAATCCTGGAACTGCATTTTACCTGTCTAAAATCAAATACAGTGGACAAAAAGAGACATAAGCTGTGTGTCAGCTTCTACATCTTATATTTAGGATGACATTTTTAATATTTAGAAGCACATTTGTTGGGTTTATGGCTTTGCTTTCTGTCTCTGAGTGGAATTTGCTATAGCACAGCTGGGTAGCTGATTGGAGGGAGACTTCTTTGCCAAGTGTCTGAGCTTTGGGATAGAGAGGGAAACCTGAGTGATATTTCCCCTATTTCACATATATCTCAAGTAAGATAAAGTGTGAGTTTAAAGGTATTTTCTTGCCAGTACGAGACTATCACTGTTCTTTTTAATCTCCTTTCTGGTGATTTAATTAGAAGGGGGCTGTGGCCGAGTCATCTTCTCACAGGAGCTCTTGTTTTCAGTAAGGCAGTACAGACAGACAAAAATGAGATCACATTTCCTGGTCTGCCTCAAATCTGATGCCTTGTGTGCATGCTGGCTTGTTGGCTTTTGTTGTTTAGGTTTGGTTGTTTTGGTGTCAGACTTGTCAGCCTGTGCAGGACCCCAGTGCTGGGGCACTGAGTTCCCTTCTCAGGGTGGTGGGAGCACCTCTGGGATCTGGAGCCAGGAGTTTCCTTGGCACCCACTTGTCCTGCAGGTGTCCAGTTTCACTTGGAGCACAGCCCACACACCATTTGGATGCTTTAAAAGTGCTCTGTGATTTGATGTGGGGGTTTCTGTAGTAATTTTCCTATTTATATGAGAGGCAGGAGTTCCAAGTGCCTAAGAACATGGGATTGCCCCCAGATGTATCCTTTGATCCTGAGGAGTTCTGGTCTGCTTTCCATGTAAGCATTGTGAGTTTCCCTGGTGCTTGAATGATTGCTATTACTAAACTAAACATAACCCCAAACAACCCCCCCAGAAAACACCAAATGCAAAAAAATCAATCAATCAATCAATCAAAAGCTTTAAAAATTGCTGAGTTGTAATGAAGATTTATCTGGAAAATAAAGTAGAAAGATGAAAAAAATTACTTAATAGTTAGTAAAAGGAGTATCATAACATGGAAAGGGGACAAAAATACTTATGTAAAGTGCTTGTTTTCCATTTCAGTGTTTTATTCTGTATGGATGTCACAGAGAGCAAGGTTATTGGAAAAAAGTAAAAGAAATAAAAGTACTTACTTGTATGTCCAGTGTTTATTGCAGCTAAATTTTGTTTCCATGTAAAAATGATACTTCCATCTGAGTTTGAAGCTGCAAAATGCTTCCCTCACTTGTGTGAAGCATAAACCTGATAATTGTCTTGGCAAGTGAGGAGGGTGGTGAGTGCAATGGGTCTCGATAACCTTTTGCAGATGGAAGCCTGAATTTGTATGAAGCTATTGGATTGAAGAATGCTTTGGAAAGAAATGATTGTGATAATAGCAATGCAAACAGATGTGTGAAGGGTCAATTCCTGACAGACTTAATCTGGGCTAACAAACAGGAGTTGTAAATCAAGGTTGAGGTATTTTAGTAACAGTGAAGTGCAATGATTACAGTTTTCTTCCAGAATTTTTACTGGAGAAGTAAAAATCTTCTATTAGCCCAGTTGATGTAGCTGGAAAAAATCAGATTAATACTTGAGTCATTTCACTTACATTGTCATACACATTTTTTTATTGCATTATTACAGCAATAACAAATAATGATAACTGTACAGGATATCTCTTAAATATTACTCTAAAGTGAAATGTATCTTTTCAATGAAAAATACTTTGGGAGGAACTATATTCCAAATTTGTGTGTAAAATTAATGTTATTTCCTAGCAGTAATCACTCCATTGTGCAGTTCAGTGTGAGAGTGGAAGTGGGGAATCTCTGTGATAATCAGTGATAAGAGCTAAGTGCTTTGGGAACCGAGTAATGTGAATGTTTCTTCAGTAACTTATCTGACATTTCAATACAAGTAAGAACTTGCTCAATTGTAACAAACTTCCAAACAAGAGCACACAGAGCTTGGTAGCTGTAAGGCTATTTGCCGTGCTGGATGTATTTTTGATATGTGAATTACATGCTGTGTAAGTTCATCTGTTTAAAAGTTAAATTTTATAAAAAGAAACCCTAAGGCGGTAATCTCTCAGATTGCTGTGCTTGTTTAGGATAAGCTTATGTAAACTTGAGGCATATATGCAAGGCTTTTTGAGATAAGAATCTACATTCCAGCAAGCAGTAATTATACAATAAACAATTAACTGCTCAAATAAATACAATGTTTTTCATTGAAAGACAGATTCATTTTTGAGGTTGCGGTTGCATTAACTATGAGCTGGGAGTCTGTATTTAAAAAAAAAGCACCATCATATATTTACAGTGTTCTAAGATGTCCATCTTTACTAGAATTTTGAGGTTCTAGTAATTAACAATGTTTCTGAGTGCTGAAGTCTAGAGGTTGTTTTGTATCCAATTGCTAATTCTAGCTCCCTCCTTGTTACACAGTTTTGTCCAAGTTTGTTTTACAAGTTACTTTTATCTTCCAGAGCATTCTGCCTTTGGTGTGCAGGCTTGTGTGTTAGGCTGTCTTGTGGTATTTGTGTGTACTGTACCTGCCCTATACAAAAAAAGGTTTTTATTGTAGAGGAGTGAAGAGGGGGAAAATTAATCACAATCATCACTGAACTACCAGAATAAATAGAAATTTAAAATAAATAATAAAATAATAAATAGATTTAATCATAAATAAATAATAAAAATAATATAAAAAATAATAAATTCTTTATTAAATAATCAATAATAAAAAACCCAAACAAACAAAAAAACTCCCTCACAACAAATTTTTAAATTTCAAAAAATTTTGGGTGGTTAATTAAGGTTCATCCAATTTTTGCTGGTGACCTTTTGCTCTTACAATTAAAGAGGAGGAATGAGGTGATATTGCTTGATATACTGTACTGGGTTTGGGGGTCTTGCCTCATATGGAAGAGTTTTTGCTGCCAAAATAGCCCCAGTTGCCTGGAACACCACCAGAGTGCCTCTCAGCCTGAAAATACAGATAAAAAAAAGGAAGCTGTGCTGCTGTAGGACTTTGGAGTTCGCATTTAAAACATGTATGAAAGACAAGTCAGCATCACATACCTTTATATAGGTAAAAGCTTAAAAGTAAACTTGCATGAAAACCTAAATACAACCTATTGCTGCTGCAGGAAAGTTTTCAATGGCCAGTGTTTTTGTGAGTGAAGATAATTCTTGCCAACAATGCATGCGCTGCCATGCTTCAGTTTAGAAACTTATTTTCTCATGTAGTGCTTCTTTATTTATTTAAAATACCTGAATAAAGCTTCATGTCTCTGAAGTTCTGTATTTGGGGCTTTTTTTCCCTGCTATGCAAGTTTGTTCAAAAACCCCAAACCACCTTAACTTTAAAATTTTTCTTGTGAAAATACTTGCATTTCAATTAGTTTTTTTACTTGCATAATGTTTTATGTGCAGAACAATGTTGCAATTTTTTTTTTTTTTTTGTCTGGAAATAATAGAAAATATTTAATGCTGTAAATAACACAATTACCTACAGTGTCATGCAATCATGTCTGCCAGTTGTCCATAGCTGTGATGCAAATAGTTAGATTTCAGTCAGCATATAATAGAAATCAGTTGCTGATGCATAGTGTTGAACTGCACAAAGATCTGTCCTCTACAGCATGAGCACAGGGATCTGCTGACTTTGAATTTAGGTTTGGCAATTCTCTAAATTGCAATTATTGCTGTGAAAGGTGTTAAAGTGCTAGACAGTGAGCACAACTGGGAAAAGCAGTAGCTGAGGTTCTTTGTTTTTTCAAAGGATTTTGGTTCATTCTTTAGGCTAGTGCTGTAGCCTGGCATGCTGACTGTAGAGCATTGCTGAAGTGGAAAATACATCCCCTGCTAGTGCATCTCAGGCAGGAAAGTCCTGCACAGACAGGCTCTTGCTGGTTCGTGATGTGTGTGGGTCACAATGCTCTAAGAGGCTCGTCTGGCTCCTCTCATCCTCTTAATGAAAATGAAGCAAACCCAGCAATGTTGCCAGTTTTTATAATATTTGGTGTGTTCTATAAAAGTTTCCCATGATGTCATGATTCCTGGCACCGAGAATTCAATTTTTCCTTATGCAGAGTGACTGCCCCTCATCCCCAGGGATGAAAGATAAGGGAATTCTCCCTTGCAGCAGGCAGCAGGGAGGGCTGTGGGTTTTGTTGTTTGGGTTGTTTTGGCATTTGTTTACATTTGAATTTTGAAATTAAAGCAGTCTCACATGTGCACTGGAGTAAGTAGCAGCTACCTATAAGCTTTGTGTCCAAAAGGCAAGAAAATAAGAAGGTAAATGGTTACTTGGTCATGCTGGCCTTCATTTTTTCCATTTGACAGGTGCTATGCAGAGCCTAGTCTGGGGAAGCTTGAAAATCTGGGGATTTTGTTTTGCTTCCCCCTCTGTTTTCTGCTTTTTAAACTGGAAATCATTAGGGTTTATGGCAAGTTCTTTAGGTTGCTTGATGTTTAGATTACATTTATTTGTTTTCTGTGTTACTGGTTTTACACAGACAATGTATATTTTCAGTTTGCTTCTATTAAGCCTGATTGCAACATCATGTTCATTTAGGTGACTCACTTAAAAATGTTAAATAAAAGCTGTGAATCATTAACTTGCATTTAATGCTAGGAGGTCTGAAGATGGATTTGTCCCTTGGTAGTACTTTCACTGTCAATTTTATTAAACCATACCAAAAGTACCAAAATCCTTTTAAAAACTGTTGCTCCCACAGCTTCCTAGTAATTTCAGCCTTTGAAGTAAATGAGGTCCTGTAAGTTTTAATGGAATTAAAAATGTAAATGTTAGAGCAGACATGTATTGATAGTTATGTGCTTTGCAGACTTTATATCAGTAAATCATTACAAGTAGTGTCCAGTGAGTGTCTCTTACAGTTGAACCCTGTCTTTCTGACCTAGTCCTTTATAAACTTTTCTGTGATCAGCTCTGATTTTTGTAAGGTTTCCCCCTACCTCCGCCCTTTGGCTTTTTAGGTTTCAATAGTACTTTTTTAATCTGCTTAACATTTTTTGTAATATCCTAGCAGAACTAGATCTGTCTGATTTTAGGCTTTTGTTTTCTTGTATTTCTGTAACTTTTTGGCTTGTTATTGAAATTTCATGATTGTTCTTCGTTTCTATAGCTGTACATTTTTTTAATATTTATTCTTTAAGTATTTGTTATTATTAATTATTTAATCTTTAATCTTTTCCTTAGTTTAAGCTATGGAGGAGGACATTCATCACATTCAGAAACAGACCTTCACAGACAGACATACACAGCTTCTCATCAGCTTCCTGGATACTCAACTACGCAACATCCTGCTGGTAACTGTCCTTATCATGAGAATAATGCTTAAATAGCTGCAGAGGAAAAAGAAAAACTAACTAACTGTTCTGTACTTTAGATGAAAGTTAATGAATTTTATAATCAAAGGGAGTTTGTCATATAAGTGGTGGCAACTGGTGTTAGAAAAGCTGAGTGTTTAGCAGAAAGTTAACAATTGTTAGCTTTTATCTAAACGTCTTAACTAGGAAGGAATCTCGTATCTTGGTATCTAGTTTTTTTGAAAAAGCTGCACTTATTCTTTAAAATACAGCTTTTTGGGATTTGGCCTATGCATAAGAGCCAAACGTTGTGTGCCTCCAAGCCAGCACAGAAATGCTGCCAGCTCCTCCAGACTAAAGCAAACAGCAAAACTGGTGTGAGCTGGAGCCCACTGCTGCTGGTACTTCCATGTGCACGCTCAGGCCGTGCTGGATAGAAGTTAAAATTAATTTAAAATGCAGCAGTGGCTTGGGGTGTGTTACATCTGCGCTGGGGTCTGTCTTTGAGCCTGATATCCTGTCTCTGTGTTAGAAGATGGGGCTTGATCTCTTCATGCTCGCTTTGCCAGTTTCCAAAGGTGATTGAACTTCAGAGTGTGTGGTCCCCTGGCCAGGTCCTTGATCAGGATGATGGAGGGTCAGAATTGCAGGCTTGACATAATCTCAGTTACAACTCTGGATGTCACCAGTCCTTCCCATTGAACTCCCTGCTATTGAAAGGTCTGAGCAATGGGAAACACATAAAGGTGTTTCTTGAAACAGGGAATGCAACCAAAGCCCTTTTCATGTGCCAGTTCTATAGAGGTGTCCAAACTTCCATAAGCTGCCTAAAAGGGAGAAACTGGATATAGAAAAGTTGAACATGTTTCAGGAGGAATTCTGAATGTTCAACCAGGTGAAAATAGAACAGTGAATCTTCAGAGAAGCATTTTACTTGTGTACCTAAATACTGTTATAAGCATCAGATTTGACATACATTTAGTAATAGGTTTTAAAATGTATACCGAAGCTCCAATTTACACTTGTAACACTACATAATAATTAAACACAGAAAAATCAATGTACTTGCTCTAATGTTTCTTAAGGTGGGAGTTTTTTAGTGAATTATGAACATATATCTTTGTTATTTGATTTTGCTTCTTTGAAGGTCATCTGAATTATCTGTTTTGTTTCATCATCTAGGTCTTTCAGGAATATTTGATACCAGTATGCACAGTGCTGGAGGTAACACTAAGGAAACTTCTTCAGTTATGAATTTTCTCTCTGCTATTGAGTCTCGTACTGCTCAGGCAGTCTCTTCAGGATCTACCCTTTTACCACAATTCAGGGCTCCTTCCTGGCAGACAGGTGAAAATTTTCTCTTGAAGTAAAATTTTGTCATTGTTGTATTGAGTGTTTGGGAGAACTTGAAACAAATATTCTGACTAACTGAGAAGGCTGCATGTTTTCTACCTCTTTTACATCTCAATATTTAAATATATCAAAATCAATGAAGTTATGTTATCATAAGATTGATATGAGCAGAAGTTCTGGTTGTTTAGGAGGAATTTAGATGCATAGGGTATTATTTGGTCTGTTGAGTCAAATTTATTTTCCCAGCTTTGTTTGGAATTAGTCTCACTATCACTATAAGCATTTTCAGGCACACTACCTGTACCTCCTAGCAAATCTTTCACTCTCAAACTCTGTTCCCTGTGATAATTTTTTCTGTGATATTAGTACTAAAAGTCTATGAGTAGCTTTGGCCCCATTGTACACAGAACTAATGAGCAAGGTGTTCTCAAAAAGAAGGTGCATGCCACATAGAAATAAGGGATCTAATTTACAACTAAACAAATGTGCCATCACTTTTGGCAGACTGACTGCCTTCAACAAACCTCCCCCATCTGTCAAGCCTTCTGTGCAGAGCAGGAAACTGCAGATTTTGAGCTCACTGTAGACAGTCACACCAAGATAAGTGTTGCTACTGCATCTGTGGGTAGCTTCAAGTTCTGGTTAATCTTATGGAGCATTTGTGCAGCTGTGCAGTGAATTGGATCTATTCACTGATCTGGCAGAAAATGTTTGAGTGGCTTTTTTCCTTTGGTGGGATGGTTTTCCTCTGTATCAGCAGGCTGCTGTGTTTCTCAGTGCAGCTGTATGATTGCTGTCCTGATCTGGGGAGGAGGCACAAGGTAGCAAGAGTGGAGCAGTTCTTTTGTTGACAGTTCGCACTCATTCTGTTAAGGGTAATGTGCAGCTGCATTCTGTGAAGAGCTGCTCAAAAAGTTGAGAATAGAGACTGGCTTTTAACTCACCATTGACAAAAGCAGAAATGTGGGAGCACAGATGAAGATGCACACTGGTAACCTGGCAAACAATCTTAATATAAATCAGTTATGAGTTTAGAGTTATGATGACCCATCCTCACAATAGAGTGTCAGCTGGGAAGAAATCTTTTTTTCTCTTCGTCCTAGCATTTTCTCCATTGCAGCCTGCCTAACAGTGAATTGTGAAGAATGGGGAGACATGCTGTGGGTCGGGTTTGATGTTGGTACCAGTGATTGAGAGACTTCTCAGTACTCATTACTAAGAACTCATCAGTAAGCCCATTTTTCAATATTACCGGTTCTCTGAGCTTTCTGTTGTCCTTAAGTACTTTTGCTGCTTTTCTGTAACCCTCGATCCTCCCAGGTGTCTTTGGAGAGCTTTGTCTTCTACAAACTTTTTTGATGAGGGAAAGCAAAAAAAAAAAAAAGCTTCTCTTTTTTAGAAGGGTTTCTTACTTTGGGGGTTTTTTTTCCAAACCCCACAACTGCTGATTTTGGGGGAAAAAAGAACATTGTGTTTGTTATATTTGTCCTTCCAAGTGTTCCTTTGATCTGTGAGTTGTGTTATCAGTGTTCTTATTTCTTAGGGTAGTGAGGGTGTGTCTGTGCATGCAACTTAGTACCTTTGCCATACCTTTTGTCTGCTCCTGAACAAATATTAGAATATAAAGCCCAGCAGTTCTGCCCTAGTAGTGCTCCTGTGACTGGCTCTTGTCTGGTTTAAGAAGTTATGGGTGTGTTTGGAAGGGTTTTGATTTATGGAAGAGAAAGGTAAAATGCAGGTTAGATGAGAAATGAACATCTGCAGTTAAAATAGGTTTAAATTCTTCCCTTTCTTTGGTGCTTCTGGATGGCCCTTCCTTTGTGTTAGCAGTAGGGATCAGTAAAAGAGAATCCAGTTGTACATGATGTTGCAGTTTTTTAGAATGGGGGGGAAAAGTGCATTAAAACACTGATTATGCTTTCTCACTCAGAAAGACCTTATTGTTGACTAAGGAAAAATACCTTGGCATTCCTTCACTATCACATCTCTTCATATCAGTTTGTCTTGGATTGAGAGAGAGAAACAAAGAATTTATTTCTCAGCTTCACCTGAAACTTCAAAAGCAATTGTATGATTAAGTTGCAATCAGCTTAAGAAGACTTACTGTATTGTAAAATTAAATATTTTTTTTAACTGAAGTATTTGTTTCAAAACAAGCTATATTTAGTGAGAATTTTTATTTATTCTTAAATGATGCTAAGCTAAAAACTGTTTTAAGAGTGCAAGAAGAACCGAAAAAAGTCAAATCATTCCCCTGATTTTATTTTTTTCTGATTTGCATACCCTGGTAAATTTCCCAGAGGAAACTGATTCCCTTACAAGAATTTTAAGCTTCTCTGGGAATAAACTTACCTTCTTAGCATTTCTTTGGTAGACTTTGGAAACAGTACACAAACTTCACCAGTGTCTGCAAGTTACAGGGTGAAAAGCACTGAATTCTGTGGATCACTGCTCTGAGCCTCAAAGCTTGCAAGGGAATTTCATACTCCTATATCAGCTGGAGTAGTGTATTCTGGTGAGAAATCTTCTTTAAGCCAGGATGTCATACCAATGGCTGGATACAAATAAGAAATACGCTTTTCAGTTGGATAGTTGCTACTGCACCGTGCAGATAATTGCTGTCTGTGGATATTTGGGACTCTCACTTCAGAAAGCATACAAATTATATTTATTGCTTGTACTGAAAGTCAAACCACTCCTTTAGGAAAATGAATTGCAGAGCGTATAAGCCATTAGCTATTTCACTGTATGCTCTGAAATGTTTCCCATAAAGTGAGTTATGAAATTATTGGTGAGGGTAAATCCAGGAGATGGGATTACTTCTCGAATTGTGTGTTACAACTGCTAAGGTGTAATTTTGCCTTTTTACTGTTTATTAAAGGTGGCCAGGGCTTTTGATCAGTTTACTAAATTTTGATAAGTTTATTTCTTTTTTAAACTGAAATAAAAACTAATAAAGAGCCTTCAATTTCAAAGCAGAATAATCTTGTACAATTTTTTTTATCAACAATTTGCATCTTAAGGATATGAATTTTTCCCTCTGCAGTTCACTTCAGGTATAGAGTTGGGCATTTTAAAGAAACCCTGCACTTCCATTTTGAAAATGACCCTTGATAAGTGCCTCCCTATGTATGTTTGGTTTTTTTTTAAAGGGTGGTGATTCTGAAGAACCATATATTTATAAATGCTGTAAGAGCTAGCAGTTAAATGACTTAAAGAAATGCAGCATTGTAACTTGTAAAGCTCCCTTATGCTCCTTTTTCCTTCTTGTTTTGTTTTTGTTTTTTCCAGGTATGCATTCCTCGACAGCCACAGAACTATTTGTTACTGGAGCTTTGCCAACCTCTGGAACATTTCCACCAACCTCTGCTTTATCAGCATATCAGCATCCCAACACCTTCAGCAGCAGAAACTTTGCTACTGCCCCTTCTCTTACTCTTCAAGATGCTACTTTCAGTGCTACATCGAACGGTCTCTTGACTACCCACGATCCTTTATTACAGATTAAAACATCCCAAGGCACTGTTCCAGCTGCTTTGACATTCGAGCGCCTGGGCAGCTCTGTTCTGAGTACCAGTGTACCCCCCCAGTCATCAACGTATCGTTCTGCTCAAGAATCTGCACCCCATCTTTTGCAGCCTCAGTTCAGTTTGTTGCCTTCGACCCTTGGAGGAGCTCAGCAGGTGTCTCAGGCCTACAGCACATCTGTCTTCACTGGTTCCACTGCTTCCATGGATAGAGCACTTCAGCGAGAATGTAGTGTTATTAAACACCACCAGCGGCCTTCAAGTACTCAGTCTGTCCAGCCTCAACTGACTGTTTCACAGCATTCCTTACACAGCTATTTAACAAGTACAAGTGGAGTTAACTTTCAGGATACATCTAGGCACTCAGCATTATCCTGCAGTCCAGTTGGAGATGTTACTCAGGTGAGCAATGGAGGACCACAGCAGAAGACTTCTCAAGTCACAGTGGAACTTGCTCAGTCGTACACGTCTGCAATTCCATCACCTGGTTTTCCATCTGCTTCCACAGCAAAAGTGAAAAACTGTTCCATGAAGCAGCCTCCGAGGTCAACAAAGACCCCCAAACCTCAGAGTGTAGCTCCCACTGTGCAGACACAGAGCTATGCCAAAACTGCACAAAACCAGAGTTCTGTCATTACAGGCCAAGCACAGATCTATTCTACAGCACAGCTCCCCAGCCTCTTGTCAGTTAGTCAGTCCCAGAATTATGTTTCATGCCAGGCTCAGAATGTGCCGCCTGTCAGCCACTCACAGGATTTCTCTTCCAGCAAGGTTGAGAAGCTGCCCTCACTGTATAAAACATTGACTTTTTCTGGGCAATCACAAGCTATTACTTCTGACAGTCAGACTCTAAATTACTCCTCAGAGGAACAGGTATTGACCTCGGTTCCAAATGAGAACTACTCTGGGCAAATGAGGGAACTTACTTCAGTCAGCCAAGCTCAGAGCTACTCTTCTAGTCACTCTCAGGGTTTATCTCCAGTTACCCAGTCCCAAGTTAATTTTTCATCTCAATCACAAGTTTTAGCAGCTGTTAGTCCTTCAGAAAGCTATTCTTCAGGGCAGTCTTTAACATTAACATCGCCTTCTCTTTCCTTTAATGCCTCTCCTCGGGTACAAACTCTTCCAGCCTCGAGTCCTAATCAAAGCTATATTTCTTTACATTCTTCTCAGAACTCTCAGTCACAAGAATCCTCCTCTCCACAGTCTCAAAAGTTTTTGCCATCTGTCCAGTCTCCTTTTGCATCCCCAGCTCACTCCCAGACGCTGCAGAACAACAGACCTTCCTCAGAAACCAAGTCCTACGTTAAAAGGAAGTCTGACTCTAACTTGTATGCCTCATCAAAACAGGAGGAGGAATTATCAATGCAGGACATGCAGGCATTGCAACAGCAAGCCACTCTGGAGTCTTCCACTCAAAGCCTAGCGGAGGACGAGATCAGTGCTCAGGATGCATCCTATAGGGTCTCAAAAGCAAATGACAGATACTCTCAAAGCGTAATCAGAAGCAACTCTCGTCTTGAAGATCAAGTTGTTGGACTTACTCTTCAAGGAGCAAAAAAAGATGAAAGAATGGTCAGTTCTGTGGAGCAGCTTTCCCAACACATTGGCCATATCAGCAGCCTAAGCCATGATATCAAAAAGACAGCTAATTTAATGCGAACAGCACAAGGAACTGTGAGTGCTAAGGAGATAAACCAACAGCATTCTCTCATGCATAAAGTACATGAAAGTAAAGCTCAAGATCAGCAGGGCCAGGTCATTAGCACGCCACCACAGCCTCATGCTTTAAGACATGGTCATCAGCTGTGTTTGCCAAGTGCACAGGTACTGCTGGAGTCGACCTGTGATTTGCAGATTCTTCACCAGTCAATCATGCAGTCGGGTTTAGCGCAAGCAAAGGCGTCGCCGCAAGTGCAAAGAATACAGAGTCCTCAGCAGGTGACACATCCATTCCTTCAGATGGATGGCCACATTGTTCAAAGTAATGGGGGTCATTCTCAGCAGCAGCTTCATAGTCAGAATTCAGAAGTAATGAAAATGGACATTTCTGAGTCTTCAAAACCACTACAGCAGCATCTGACAGCAAAAGATCATTTTACTCAGACAAATCAACACGATGCAAAAAATCAGTTTGTTTCTCTTAGTTCAATATGCTTCCCAGAATCTATACTTCTCAGCGATGAGAGGAATATATTATCCAATGTAGATGACATCTTAGCAGCAACAGCAGCAGCCTGTGGAGTGACACCATCTGACTTTGCCAAATCAGCTTCTAATGAAGAGGAAATCCAAACTGTTGAAAATAGTGAGGAGTCTAAAACGCAGTTCCGATCGTTGGATTCCAGACACGTGTCTTCTGTTTTCAGTGCCTCACCTACTGTAGTTGGAAAGCCAGCAAGCAGAAATAATATTTCTCTGAATGGAGGCCAAATTACTCTGAATCTTACCCCAGTGTCAACAATACAGACAAAAACTGTGAACCTGGATCAGCAGCACCTTGAAACTTCTGATCAGAGCGTACCAATAAGAATGACCTCTCCCACCCTTGGTCCTGGTCAAGAAGAGCAAGAGGCTGTTCGAGTGAAGAAACAATCTAGCATCAGCCACGAATCTGAAGAAGATAATGATGCTTCTGTTGATGGTGCACTGAATGCAAGGGACACAGAGTTTGTTTCAAGTGGTAGGAGCCTAAGTGAGGAAAGTGCTGCTTCAGAGAATGATTTTAATATGGGTGGTGATGATGGTACAGTAGCAGGGAACCAGTCAAAGGTTCCATTGCAGCCGCTGTCTGTGCCCCAAAGTGCAGATGGAGCCATTAATAGAACTGAAGAAGAATGCCAAGATTTAACTCAAGGGAACCTTCAGAAGAAAAAAAGCAAAGGAAAAAGCCAAAACAAAAATGCTGCAGAAGATGACAGTGCAACTCAGAAACAGGTAAAAAGAAGTGGACAGTGTAAACGTCAAAATTCAAGAGGAAATGATTCGTGTTTCACATACTCTTCTCCTGTTTCTGAAGGTTGTTATGATACTTACCAACATCAGGAAAGAATGAGGCAAAAAATTAAAGAAGTTGAAGAAAAACAGCCTGAAGTCAGAACAGGATTTATTGCATCTTTTTTAGACTTTCTAAAGTCCGGGCCTAGGCAACAGTTTTCCACTCCAGCTGTACGAATGCCAAACAGGACTAGGAGACCAGTCACACAAATAGTTCGTACCCCTTGCCTGCAGCCCTCTGCAAAGCCTCAGCCAGCAGCAGCACCACCTGTGGCTGCTGAGGTCAGTGGAGAAAGTCCAACCAAAAAAGCTGATGAGGAACTTAAGAAAAATTTAGAAACGTTGCCTTCATTTTCTTCTGACGAAGATGATTCTGTGGGTGGTAACCATGATCTTCAAAAGAGCATCTCTACTGCATTGTCAGCCCTGGATGAAACATCTGACAAAAAGATCAAATCAGGTAAAATAGTTACTACAAGTGCATATGTTGAAGGAGATTTTTGTAGCTGATGGGGCAATAATTTTATTTCTCTTCAGGTAAAGGTTTTGGTATGGTTTGGTTTTGGCCACAATTAAGAGTTTTCTTCAAAAGGTGTATTGGCTATGGACTAAAACAGTGTTTTCCACAATTAGGAAAGGTGTAAATAAACGTTTTGATGCTACTTAAGTAGGACTAATGCCAGAAAGTTATTTTAGCCTGGAGTTGGAATAATGTGTGTGTTCTCTTTGATTCTGGCTTGAAATACTAAATATGATTTTCATCTGGGAACATCAACAAAACATGTCAGAGTTTCTAAACCTGTTTCTAAAAAATCCTAGCAGGGGACTATATTAATAATTGTCATCAGCAGGTAATAAGTTCTTTCTAGGTAAACAGGAATTTTCTGTGATGATGAAGTTGCACTGGATTGTTTGTGAAACAACTTTTGCACTTGTAAACTGCACTCATTTGGCTGGGCTGGTCCAAGGTAGGAGTGATTTGAGGCACAATGATCAGAATGTTGTAGCTCCATGTGTGTTGCTAGCTTACTAACAGAAGAACAAAATCTGGGAAGGATTGGTTTGGGAAGGGAGGGGCAGGCAGCAACCACTGATCATAGTAGTAATTAGTTTTTGGACACTTTGGAGTTTCATTTGTGTTACATCCACGTTGTACATCCATGTTCAGAGCTTTTAAGTGCTGCTGCTTTATTTTGGAGTATTATCAACATATAGAATGTTTTTGCCTAGACAGGTCTCTTCAGTAAAGATTGTTTTTTTTCCCCTCTGGTAAGCAATTAGAAACTATCCAGCCAATCACATAATTGTACTAATTCCAGAGAAAAGCCATTGTCTTCCAAAATAATCACAGGGAGAAAATGAAACATTTCTTTAATTCTTCTCAGGATTCAGAATCCATGACCCGTAAACTGATTCTTAACAAGAGAGAATGAAGTAATGGTTTCCCTTTTTAGATTAAAGGAAAGAGGGAGATATTTTTTTTCTCTAGGTGTGACATGATTTACTGAAAAAATACATAGCAAAATTAAACTTGAATTGTAATAATCACACCTAAGATGCTGGAAAAATATTGCAGAATACGTGAGATGCTGAACAATACTTCATCTTAATTACTATTCTATTTTTTTCTGTGGCTATTTCTATGTAATTATGTTAAGTGCATGCATTTCAAAAAAGCTGTTACAGAGGATGAAGTTCCTTCCCTGTCTTTCAGTTGAATATATATTTAAAACAAGAAAGTAGTGATTGTTTTTCTTCCCAGAAAGCTGAAATCTGGACTGTGCCATGGCGTGAGCTTCTTGCTGAAGTCTGTTAATTTTAATAAGCCATCTCTATTTACAATGTCCAAAGAAATATTTCAAATGGTTCTTTTTGTTGGGTGAGCACTTCCATGAGTGTTTTATTTGCAGTGATTTCTTTTACAATATTGTGTCTTCTTTGTTATCCATGAGGATTTAATACTTATGTCACCAGTTTCTTGAGTTCACCTTCCTGTTTTGTGACACACAAGATTGTTTGTACAAGATGCTTAATAATGAGTTATTTCTTTCTTGCTGGTGTTCTGCAGCTTTTCTAATTCCCTCTTCTGTCTGTTTTTGGAAATAAGTATAGACAGGCAAATATTAGAACATAGTCTTTTGTTGATAGTATTAAGTAGTACATGCACCTTTATCTGCTGTTCTGACAAATACGTAAATATACCTGAGCAACTAATAATGGTGTGTCTAATTAAAGCTGTCAGAGCTCTCTCTTACTGAAGAAATAGAATTTGTTTACAATAATGTGAGGTGATGTATCTGGAAGAACACATTTCACATTTCAAATTAACAATTTTACTGAATGGATTTAATGAATCTTCACTTACTTGGTACGTGGCTTTTATATTGACACATTAATCTGACCTTTAACTCATTTGTTTGGAGTCACTTTTGTTAAAATATGTTACATCATCTTTTTTATAATTTTTCAAGTCAACAATTAACAGTAACTGTAACAAAACTGTAAAGTGGTTTAGTGAGTGATATTAGTAATTGTGTTATAGTTAATTTAATTTGATTTCTTTTAGAGCAGCAAGTGACTGATTAAACTAATATGCACAGAAGACTGTAAAGTAATATCTAAAAAGGATTCTAATTTTTTTCAGGTGGGAAAGAATAATTTGGAAAGGTGGGACCTCTCTTTGGCTCTTTGGAGTAGAAGAGGAAAGGAATGTTCTTTTCCCTTCTTTGTTTTTTATCATCAGTTCTCATTGCTCACCTCTGTTAATATTAAAAATAAGGCTATTAAAATAAGGCTGTTAATAAAAAAATAATGCTATTGCTAAAGTTTTAATCTGGAACTTCCCGTTACATTATCACAAGATATAAATGATAAACATCCAAAAGTCACACAGAAGATGTTTTCATATTTCATGTGTATTTCTCTTTCTGCAATCCAATTTCAAAAGATTTGACTTATCAGCAGGTAACAAGATTCAGTGTTGTAACATTTACTGTTGTATTTGCTTATTGACACAAAGTACAACAGTATTACCTGGTGATCATGTCTCTAACTATCAAATTTTTTCTAAAGCATCCAGTTTTATTAATTCCAGATGCTAACAGATGCAGAAGTTTAATACAAACAGAGGTATATTAGCTACAGTATTTTGGTTTTAAGATCTAGCTGTGGTCAAATACTGCTTATATTTTAACTCCTAGAACAGGTGTTTTTCCTAGAATAGTTGCTTTTAATATAAATTGTAACAGAAAAGAAGAAAAACATAGTTCCATATTACGTTGCTAATCCTCGATAATTTAACTAAAATTTGGATTTTTTTTCTTCAGAAACTGAAAAAGTGACAGTTGTTACTGCTGCTGCCACCACCACCAGTGCTGTAGTAAAGCAGGAATCTCCACAGACAGCTGTTCCTGTAGGCAACATGCAGGAGAAAATCAACCCAGCTGACCCATCAAAAGTAGCTCAGCAGGATGCTGTGACATCAGAACAACTGGCAAAAATACAGGAGACTGTTGCAATAGAAGGATGTACTGATGAGGAGAACATGGACAGTGAAGGAGAGGGCATGTACAGAGAACGTGATGAATTTGTAGTGAAGATTGAAGATATAGAGACACTAAAGGTAATCTGAATATTTGCTGGGGGTGAAACACAGGACAAAACACCTGCATATGAGTTTAGCCTCAAGAAACTACCAGAAGAGGAAAGGCTGCAGATTAGTTTTCTCTTTCTATTCTAATATTCCCTGATTGCTGCCAAAATGCCTTAAAGGTGTCTTTCTAGTGAAGATTACAAACATGTTTTGAATGTACATGACCCATTTTATGCTACATACATAATAAAGTAAATCTGTGTGCTGGTAACCTCTGTAAGAACTTGGAATTACCTGTTTTAATATTAAAAGGCATAAATTTTTCAGAGGCAGTTGACTACATTTTTTTGAAAAACAAAGGAGTAGACTTTCAAGTGTAACTTTGCAAAAGAACTTGAATGGAGTTGGCTTCTGGTTTTTTGTAAGAAGTTCTGCTTTGTATTTCAACAAGAAATTATTTGCATAAGCAACCAGTACAACTCTTCACATGAGTTTATGTGAATTTCCTTGTTGTCTTGGATTTTTTTGGTTTGGTTTGGTTTTGTTGCTTCACCATTTTAATTCTTCTGCACGTTAACCTTTCCTTTTGTGGCTGTCATAACCAGCAATATTCTTACTGTTTGAGAATTTCTAGTATTTTTGATTACTTGTCTCTGTGCTCATCCTCTCAAGCTGCAGTTTTAAATTAATTAATGCAGCTTTGTCACATAAGACAGGTGTTATCAGTTTGAAATATCCCCTGAATTGTCACATATAAAATGGATTAATGTATGTTACGAGATATTTTGAATTTTAACTTTGTTAGTTCAAGAGTCACGAAAAATTAATCAGTGTTTGACTACATTTTCCAAAAGGTTTATTTGAGTGAGTAATTTGTTTGTAGGATCTATAGAAAATTCTCATTCAAGCTGATAATTGCAAACGTGCCTTGATGCAAACAGGACTTAATAACTATGGTGTTGGAATTTTAAATTACTTATTTACATTTAATTCTTGGGTAGCTTCCTTAAAAAATATGATGTACAAACAGATTTCTGGAAGAAAAGTAAGCACTGTTTTTAGCAAACAATTTTATGTTCTTCCAGGTTGCTTTGCAGACAGGAAAAGAGCCTCCAGCTATCTGGAAAGTACAGAAGGCTTTATTGCAAAAGTTTGTTCCTGAAGTGCGTGACGGACACAGAGAGTTTGCTGCTACTAACAGTGTGAGTCTTCAAAATTCCTTGGGAAGCCTCATGGGAGCTGCTTTCCTTAATGCAAGTCTAGGAAACTAAATATGATTCTGGCATACATTCTTAGCAATCATCCTAGAGGGAGGAAAAAACCCCTCCAACCCAAACTCTGTGTAAATACATCCATGGGCTGATTTTTTGCTTTCCGGGGTGGGGTCTTTGGGATCGTTTCAGCTGCATAAAGGACCAAGTTTTCCTGACCAGAATAAAGTCAGTGGAGGAGAGAGGCTTGTGTAACAACTGCTTTCTGCAGTAGGAGTGATACAGAGAGGATACAATTTTAACAGGCAGATAATGCTTTTGGGGTAACTCAAGTGGAGAATGAAATAAAGGCAGGAAAAGATGCCCAGAGTACCTCCCCTTACCTTATTGTCTTTGGTTTTAATTATTATTTGGAAATCTGATGGAGAATTTTGCTTAAATTATAAATGCTGTAGAGTGTCTTGCCATTGTATTTAAACATGGGGGGTTTAAACTGATTTTTTTTTTCTTTAGCATTGAAATTTTTGCTTGTTAAAACTGACAAATTTTGCTTAACAGAAACACTTGTGATTTGATTTGTTTGTTTGTTTTGTTTTTTTCTTTTAGTATCTTGGGTACTTTGGGGATGCAAAGACAAAATACAAACGAGTGTATGTGAAGTTTGTTGAAAATGCAAACAAAAAGGAATATGTCAGAGTATGCTCAAAAAAACCACGAATCAAGCCTGTCCAGTCAGCAAGGTATTTTATTTCAATTTGTTTTCCAATTTGCCATATTGTTTTCATATTAAGAACACACCTACTTAAATAAACAGGAGTTATAACTTGGAAGTATATTAATTGTGCTTTAATAGGGAAACTGAGAACTGTCTGGTTTGCTTTAAGAAATTAAATACAAATTACTGCTTATCTTCCCTACTCTATTCTGTTCCATAATCAGTTATTTTGAAGGTGTTAGGGTTCTACATGTTATTTCCATGTTATTTGCTCTACAAGCCTGCTAGTGTAATGATTTTAATTTTCTGTTTATTGTTTTCTCATGTCCTGTGGACTTTGCTAGTTTAGGTAGTTTTCCCAGTATACTGGAAGTACCATGCTTTCTTCAGAATCCTGGAAAGTAAATTTAAAAACATTTAAAAATATTCATGACAGTGCTTTTCATTCAGGAAAATACTAGAGTTTTAAGTGTAGTTTGTTCTCAAAGAAAGCAGTGCCACCAGATAATCAATTTTATGAAATAATCCTGCTCTACTAAAAACAGCTAGGATTTGGATGCTCCTTCTTTTTTTTTTTGGGCTATGGAAGACTGTTCCAGTAGCTTCTCCTAGTGCTCTGAAGCAACCTCCTCTTTTATCAAATCACGATTGTGATGAGCTTGTTACGCTTGTACTGATTTCTCAACACTGCTTTTGGCCTTTCTTTCTGTTTATATACTGCATGTTGTATTTCTGGAGAAATCAGTCAGATCCCACCTCTGTCTGTGTTTCACTGAGCTCCATGAAGTGAGGTCTTTCAGCTTCCTCCTTTGGGGCAGACTTTCCGTTCCTCTCATCCTTCTACTGTCTGTTGTCTCCACCCGTTTTGATTTGAAATCTCCATTTATGTCAGATGTCTAGAATTATTCTCAGTGTTCCAGAAGATTCTGACAATGTTTCTGCTGTACAAATCACTGCTTTCCCATCTTGACAAAACTCTTCTCCAGTACTTCTCAGGATTGTGTTCCCTGCTACGCTCTCAAAGCTGTATTGTGTTATTAGTCTTGAAGTAGAGAACTTTTTATTTCTGGTATTAAAATTCCTGTTTTGAGAGGTGGGAAGAGAAAGGGGTTGTCTGGTTAAGTATTATTTCAAAAATATAGTAGTATATAAAGGGTGTACAGCCTAATACCCAGTTACAGTGAAATAAGTGTATATAATAAGTGGGGAGTATATTCTGATTAAAATAAGATTATAGCTATTTTATTACTGCCAAAACTTGTGTGGTCATTATATTCATAAACATTTTATTCATAATACTGCAGGACTATTCACTGCAAACCTAGTAATAGCAACATCAAACCCCCTGATCCACCAACACCAAAACCAACAGCAGCAAAAGTCTCTTCTGTGAAACCCAAAGCTAAGCAGCCAAAGGTAAAGGCTGAACCACCACCAAAGAAAAGGAAAAAGTGGAAAGAAGAATTTTCATCTTCCCAGTCTGATTCTTCACCTGAGGCCCAGAGTGAAGAAGATGGTGAGTGAGATACCATTGCTGGCACCTAGGCTCGTTTGAACTGAACTGAGAAGAGTATTATAAAATTATGTTGTTTGATCTTGCACATCTTTCTGCACAAGCCTCAGAAAGAAAACAAAAAATCTGACAATGCTGTGTAAAACGAGCTTCTTCAAACTTTTCAGTTGCTGTTGGTGTATAAGCAAATGTGTACAATTGAAGTGATTCAAATGTAGTTTAACTCCATAAATACATATTTTTCCACTTGCTGTCTGTGAGGAGTACAACTGTAGAAGGAGAAGGCAATTTCATTTTTGAATACATCTTAAGAATGAGATTCCTCATTAGTTTTCCATTGCAACTGAATGTCACATCTAAAGTAACATTCCTGTAATGTTTGCTTGCATGCAGATGTGGGCAGAATTTGGATGCTGCTGTTTTTTCAGAACCCAAGGAGAAAAAGCAGTTGACTTTTTGGCTGCTGCATTGCTTGTCTGAATGCCAGCTGTTCAAATGTAGCCTGCTGAGCAGATTTGCTATTATGACATCCGTAGAACATTGAGATTCAATGTTTGCAGGAATTCTCCAGAAGAGAAAGGGATTTCTGGAGCTGACAGTGTTGATAGGGGTTATCTGTGGTAGCAGATTTACCGTGCATTTTGTAGGGTTCTTTTTGTTTATTTCCATTGTTTGTTTATTTATTATTTTTATTTCATGTTTGAAGCAAAGCTGTGTATTGCTCATACTTAATTCTTGCTGCATTTCTAAAGCATCCTGGTGACTTTTAAACTTAGATAAACTATCACTGATGTGCTGGCACACTTCCTCTGTGAGGACAGCACCTTTCAAATATTTTTCAAGTGAACTTGTCCAAGGAGCACTGTCCATTTTTAAGACCTCAAGTGACCTGGTGATAAAGGTCATCCCCGAGGAAATTTAACAGCCTTGCTGGCTGAATCACTGCAAAACCCTGGTGTCAGACATGGAGCCTATAAAAAGCTGCAGAATGCTTACCAGTACTGATGGCTACTCTGTGTGCATGTTAAAATTGCTGTCTATGAAAAAATAAAAGCTTCTTTAGAGTAAACATGAGTATGCCAACATTGCTTCACTCATAATCTTGTTTCACTTTTTTTTTTTTTACTTCTGTGTGAGTTTAAAAATTAGCTGTGATTGAATTCAGTGGTATGCAGGCTCCTAAGTGACATTAGTACTCAGAAATTCTTTTTCCTATTGGATGACTTCAAATTTTGCAATTTTGGGAGGTACTTGCCTTGATGTGAAAATTAGGGCATTTCACTTGACTGAAGTTATTAATTATCCTGTTTCTCTGAACTTTCATCTACAACAATAGAAAAATGTTTAAATTCCTTAAATATATAATCTAAATGCTGAGAGTTAAAAAAATTGAACCATTTGTACCATATTTGATTGACTGCACTGAATTTTAATCTCTTGGGGTACCAGTAGGGGTCACTTGTGTTTTAAGAGAAACCTTCAGTTTTGAAAAGCACAAGTATTTTTAGGATATTGAAGGAAAAAAAAATAATTCTATCCTGTTTACTTTTCAGAGGTTGTACCTCCAGCTCCACTTGTTACTCGCTTTTTGAATACAAGAGCTATGAAAGAGACTTTCAAGAGCTACATGGAGTTGCTTGTTAGCATTGCCTTGGATCCAGACACAATGCAAGCCCTGGAAAAGAGCAATGGTACAGTATGTTTAACATTTGTGTGTCCTTACTAGATTTTAAAGTTATTAATCAATAAAGCAAGTGTTCTTTTAAAAAAACCTCACAAACCTAACAAAATTTGAGTTACATAACCTCATCTGAAGAATCTACATATACTGTGAGTGTGTATATATATATATATATATTTTTGCATTACCTCTTTGAACAATCTAAGTAACTTGGAAATATTGTTTTATCTTCTTTGCTGCATTAGAATTTTGTTGTGAATTTCAGAATTGAGCTATTTGTTCCTATAGTTACTGTGCTTCAAACCTTAGCAAACATTCATGGAAAATTACAGTTTCAAACATGCTTGTCTTCTTATGAAGAAATAGGCAAATAACTATATGTAGATACGATTCCTTCTACTATTAAAAATTCTGCTTTTTAAACTCTGAAATCTTGAAAGAAAATTATATTAATGCACACTTTTTCTTTGAAGACAAAATATTTGGATTTGTTTATCCTAGTAGACTCCAGGGTACAAGTCAAAACTCCTATTTCTCAAAATTTAGTAAAACACTTACATTCATAGATAAAAGTTCCAATAGAGAAATTGTTTCACGTATTATTTAGTTGCAAGCTGTTGGTTTGTACTACATTCTGTTTGCCTGTGTTTAAAAAAAAAATCTTTTCTATCCTCTCCTCTCCTGCCTCTCTTGATTTGAGTGTGCAACAGTGAACACTTCCCTTAAGATTTCAGACCCATGCATTATGTCAGTAGTCCCACTAAAATCAAAGTAATTGACTTTATAGATAAAAGGCTCCATATTGAGCTGTAAATTTTCATTCCTGGCCACATATCTATGTTCAGCTGTGTATTGTGCAATTCACAGTGGTATATCAGATAACTTTTATCAGCAAGCACTTCTCTCAATTTTTTTTTTGTTGTTATAAATGCCAGCAGGATCATTTCTTGTAAAGTGGAATAACAAATGTCAAAACCATATACTAGTCTTCATAAAACTGCCAGCTGTGTTGCACAGAAGAGGATTATCTAGGAATTGGTGTAAAATTGTCTCTAATATTTATGCTCTGTGTTGCTCTATCTTAATTTTTCCTTGCAGCAAAGGAGGAAGAGAAGAGAAGGAGCAGGATTGCAGTCAGCAATTAAATTTCATACTATCTACACCAGCTTAGTGGGCTAATCAAAAAACAAAAATAATTTTCTCTCATGTTTGAAATTAGATTATGTGCCAATTGCTTTATTTATTACTTTCCACTTTGTATATTAATGGGTCAAAATAGAGAATGCATATGAATCTCATTATTGTGTGTCTCTTAATAATCAGCTGCTGTGGGTTTTTAATGTGTCTTTTAGATGAGCTACTTTTGCCTCACATGAGAAAAATTGATGGGATGCTGAATGACAATAGGAAAAGGCTGCTTTCCAAATTGCGCTTGGATCATGCTTTCAAGGTATTCTCTTTCAGATTCCAGGCTTTTAAAAGTGGTGTTTTAAGTAAATCACTGAATTCATACCATGCGGGCACAGCTTAAAACCCATTTGTAACAGAAGTGAATATGGATTTGAAAGAGATGCTATAAATTTAGTGCTTTTTTATGTGGCATTTGGAGAACATTTTGGGATGGAGGAGTTTATACTGCAAAGGTAAAGTTCTAGTTTTACTCCCCTTGCTTTCCAGTTCGTTCTCAGGCATTTTTTCCTTTAAGCTGTTCAAGTTTGCCAAAAGAAAATCTATTTCCTATCCTTCTAGAACTTTTGGTTAAGCGATTGTGTTGCCTAAAAATAAACTTTTACATGAAATAGCTATGCTGTGGAGCAGATGTCTGAACCTCTTTGAAATAGAGAACATGATCAGAGGAGTATAAAACCAGGACAGAGGGATGCAAGAACAACTCATTTGTGTGCTCTTTCATGTATCTTCAGCATGGAAGGTTGAGAAAAGTGTGGATAACAAGCCCATATTACAGCAGCTTTGACGTGGTAATAAAAAAACAGGTCTGGATGTGGACAGGGAAGAGAGAAGCCGTACCATCTCAGTAGAGAGAAGGTAAACAGGAGGATAATCACTGTGCTTCCTACTGTTCCCACTCGCCCTCCAAGCAACAGTGCAGAGCCTGCAAGTGCAGCAAGGTTATTTTCACTCATGGAGTCACGTAGGTTAGAAAAGATAATTCCAGCTGTTAAGCCAGCACTTCCAAGTCCACCACAGAACCCCATCCCAAAGTGCCACATGTGCTGCAGATGTCATCTTTCAGAGACCTCCAGGGGTGGTGACTTCACCACTTCCCTGGGCAGCCTGTTCCAGTACTTCACAACCCTTCTTGTGCAGAAATCTTTTGTAATATCCACTCTAAATCTCCCCTAGCACACCATGAGGCCATTTCCTCTTGTTCTACTGCTTGGGAATAAAGCAACCTTTTGTCAGTGTCTGTAATCAGCCTGATGATTCGTTCTTGTAACAGTTTTGAGGCCAACAACAGTAAAGCAGGCCTGACTATAAACACCCATCACCAAACTTGCTCTTTGCCTCTCTTTTCCTGTCCCCTTACGCCACAGTACAGAGACACTTGGAGAATTTTTGCAGTTCTTTGTACTGCTGTGATCTTACTTTTGAGAACTAGGTGAGGAGGGAGAGATAATAACAGGCTTGAAAGTTCTGCTCTTTTCCATCATGAAACCTTTTTCCCCATCCCATTTCTAGTAAATTTTGTGGGACAGAAGGTGGCCTTGATTCAGGGAGGAGACCACCATCAACCAGTGAAACAGCTGTAATTCACATGCTTCTTGAACTTTTTAAATGTTAGTTATGCTGTTTTCCCAACAGCTGAACAATTTGTACCTCCTTGAACAGAATTTCTTGTGGCTTCTTCAATTTCAAATGCACTGAGTCTTGGAGGGGTAGCATGTGTTAACCCTCCATTTTTGTTTTTCTGTTGTGGTAAGAATTTTGTGCTAATAATTATTAATATAGATACCTCTTTTTGGCCTGTCTGTTCTGAGATGATAGACCAGTTAAGGGAAGATTCAAATTTGTAGAATTTCAGTTACATTCACAGAACACAAAAAGTGAGAGGTAGTCACACTTGATTTTTTTTCCCAGTTTAAGAGGAAAAAGCTGCTATAATTCTCTGTAATACCAACGTATAATTCCAGCTGCTGATTAAGTTGGAGTTCATACTGAATACAATAGCTCTGCTGTGTGTTCACTTAGAGGCAGATTATGTATCATATCTCTAAAGTTAACTTAAGACTGTATTCCATCATATCATCTGCAAGACATTAATGGAATTCATGGATGTAAGGAAGGAATCTGTTTGTGATGTCATCTGCAAGATAGAAAACCTTTTATGTTTTTCTTCTGATGTGACAGTGCCAACTTGTGCCATCCTTGGGTCAATGTCTTGGACAAAAATGAAATGCCTACTTGTCATCATAAGTGCATGTGTTGGTTAGGAAAATGTGTTTGGTGCTCTTAAAGATACAGGAGGTTTCTGTTCCATCTTCAATGAAATAACTAGTTCAGATATAAGAGCTGAATGAGGCACTGAAGAAAGCAGTAAGTTAAAAGTATCATTTGTCATTCACTGGTATCATTTGGTTTGAATGATTTTACTGTTCTGCATTGATAGGCATGGGTGAATTTAATACTGTTTTCCACTGGATACAGTTAGCACTGCAATACAAACCAAAGCAAACACCAAAGTTAGCAGTCAGTGTTTGGTAGTTTTGCCTGTAACATTTTTTATAGTTCTAACATTGCATTCTTTGGTAACAGTTGTTAGAAACAAAATTATAAAATATTATTGTTGCTTTAGTTGAAGCTCAGTAATTGAAGCATCTCAGCTTCATTTGAAAATAATTATGTGTCTCATGCTCCCAAAGATGCAGAAATCACTAGTATGTACTTCTTAATTCCAGTTCACATTTGTCTGGTGTAGGTAAGTGGTGTGGCCATGGGACTGTTCTTAGGTTCTTAGAATTCTTAGGAATTCTCCAGAGGAGGCCAGAAGTGGCCAGAGCCCTTTGACACTCCAAATCAGCATTGAGGAAAGCTGTTATAATGGATAGCAAAACTAAATGATTCCAACCTAAGCTGTTCCACTTTGGAAGTATTGCAAGGAAGACTGGATAGGGGCAGATTGTCTGTCAAGGTTACTGCTACCACTGTGCAGGAGATTTAATAGCTCTTTACTGAGAGGTTTGTTTAATAAAGTAAAAATGGCTGATATAGATAAAGAGCTAATAAATAATAGGCTGGGGAGGTTGTTGTAGTCAGGTACTGTTTTTTAAAAGAAAATATAAAAATTGGGTCAACTTCATATTTTAACCCAATAATCCCAGTAAGGTCCTTAAGCTGCAGCATTGATTCATTTTTTCCATATGTGTATTTTTCTGCCTCATACTGGAGTGTAATACGAAGATGCATGTTTATTTAATGTGAAACATTTTTTTCAGGGCTAGATTATGTAGCAGAGCAGCTACTATTTCAAAGCAGCTGCTGACATAATGCTGTATTTGTTCAACAAAATTGTACTCAAATTTACTCATGCAAATAATGTAGAATTGAAGCAAACAGAAATGCAGTTCACTCTCAGGAGTTAAAATGTCTTAAACTTGTACTTTTTTGAACCAGCTTTCTACTTCACTGTGCCTAAGCTTTTCTATCTTACAGATCTGATAAGATGCAATTAGTTTGTAAGTTGCAAAATCTAGGACAAAACCTATGAAGGTATTTAGGCATCTAATCCCTGCCTGCCTGACTATGCAGGAAGCACTTAGAGAACTTCAAATAACTTACCCTTAGAGATTCTTGGGTAGAAATGGAATGGAAAGCAGTTTAGAAGTTAAAAATTGCCCTGTGAAGCCTTTTTTTCCTCTCTCTTCGTAGAGATAGAATCATAGATGTTAATCTGACATACAGTGAAAGGATCTGCTGATCTTGAAAAATTACAGTAGTCAAGAACAGGTGGTCATGATTTCCTAACCAGATTTGGTTGTATGATATGATGAAGATGCTTTATCAGGTCTTTGTGGAAGAGTATTTTTTTGCCTGATAGGCTGCACTCTAATATTTTCAAAGAAAAACAGCCAATTTATCATCTTGATTTTTTTTCATAATCCTGTATCTTTATACTCTCTGTTAAAGAACGCTTTGGAAAACTTCCCTGAACTGACAGTGGTCACTCGGGATTCCAAGACAAAGTGTGGAGGGACGTCTGTGTCTAAGATCAAAATGAATGGTAAAGCTTACAACAAGAAAACACTGAGGGCTTCTAAATCAACCACTAAATCAGCACAGGTGAGTGTTCACAGGGATTGTTGCTGCCAGCATCTGACTTGTGCTGTGGTAACCATGTTTATATAAAACACTGCTTCATGTATTAGCTGGTTTGGTTGGTTTATCAAAATATCAAATCTTTTGAGAGAGGTGTTTTTAACAAGGGAATGTTAAATAACAACATCTAAAGGAGTACATTACATCATTATTCTATGTGAAACATAGTTTGTCAGCTTCCTGGGCTGTTGCTGGAGCAGCAACAATTTGCCTTCACCATTGCTGCTGTAGATCATAGTAATAAAAGTTTCTTGCACTTGCTGAAGTGATCTAGAAGCACTTGCTTCTAGATCAAAAATGTAATAAATTTAGATTTAATGAATTTAATAAAATTTATATTTAACTTTAATAAAATAAATTTCTATTTATCATAATAAATTTAAATTTAATACAATTTAAATAAATTTAATAAAAATAATTAAGAAAATTAATAAAAATAGTGTTAATACTGTAAAATCTGAGATCAGATAACACTTCTTTAAAATTGAGTTCTATCTTGTACTGTTCCTCATTTTCAACAGCAGAATGAAGCTGTTTTAAAAAAAAATTAAAAACAACATGGAAAAAATTTGAGAAGCACATATTGTTTTTTTCCATAGAATTCCTGGGGAACTGTTTCTAACTAGATTTGCCTTGCTTGGCCTCATCTCTCTGCAGTAAATAGTGGCTTGACAAATGACTTGTACATATAGCTCACACTCATATTTCTTGCCAAATTAACCTAATTTTTGGGTAAGTATAAATCAGCCTTCTCAAGGACCAAGTCTGTGTCTTTTGCAATGTCTTGGAGTACTTCTTGAGAAAGGGGTGTTGTACCCATTTGGGGCTTGCAGTGCATTCAGGATGACTGAAAGCATTCTCACACCTGGTTTTGATAATAAAACAACATGGGAAGTGGAACTGGGAGATAATTATGATATAATGGGAATTACAGTTTGCCAGATATGTCACAATAATGGTTTGAATGAAGCACTCCATTTCTGAATTGTTGAAAAAAATGGTTTACAGAAGAAAATGTCTGTCATGTCTCTTGGTAAATAACATGAATTTTCCTAAAATAATTGTTCTTTTTGCAGGAGTTTACAGTAGATCCAGAAAAAATACAGTTGTATTCTTTGTATCACTCACTCCATCATTACAAATACCACATATATCTAACATGTAAAGAAGAGGTAAGTATTATTCTCATTTTTTGCATTCCTTGAGGGAATTTATTGAGGGAATTGAGTCCCACTTGAGAGATTGTTCTCTCATTCTTGGTAAATGAGTATGGATTGAGGCCTCCTATTTTAATTAATTCTTTATGGCAAACACAGGCTACACTGACCACATGGGTTGCCCCTAATGGGAACTGCTGCTCAGAACATTCAGATGTGAAGCTTGCAAGGTTTGTGGGATTCCCTGAAGTGTTCTTCACTGTTACCCAAAATAAACAAAACAAATGTTATCAGTGGATTTAACTCCTTGGATCTAAAAGGTGTTTTTTTGCCTTAGAATGCCACGCCTTTATTTCTTCTGCAAATCCTTGGTGGAAATATTTCAGGTAGCAGAAATACAAGAGTTGAGCTCCGGCTTAGTTATTAAGAAATGCATTTTAGGGATCATTACCCTTATTTTTAAAACTTAAATGTTTTCTGGCAGACAAGGTTCATATTTAACTGCAGACTTTTATAAAAATGAAAATTCTCCAATTCTGGCAGCCTAACGTGTGTGTGTGTGCATCTCTTTCTCCCCCTCCTTCTCTTTTTTAAATAGATTTCTTCTGTTCAGAAGACGAGTGCAGATCTAGGCCAGGAAGAGATTGTGCAGCTGTGCATGAAAAACATAAAATGGGTGGAGGATCTTTTTGAAAAGTTTGGTGAACTTTTGAATCGTGTCCAGCAGAAATGCTCATAACAAAAATGTATCCCAAATCCCACATTTTTCTACGGCACTAACCTGATGGAACAGAAAGCTCAGAGAGAGGCTCTGATTTCTTTTACAATGCCAGACTGCATTCTTGTTCGTAGCCATTTTTATTTCTCTTTATGGAACTTTGTGCCTTGGCTCGTGCTAAGGAAAAGTGATGCTGCCAAGGAAATCAGTCCTTTGGAGATGGAACTAAACATAAACCTAACCACATTTTTAACCTGAAGAGTTCTTTTCTATTTTGTAAACTATTGGATAACTTAGTTTTATTTTCAGAAATGTTTTTGACAAGCGATAAAAGCATGCACTACATATACTTTTTTCTTTTTTATTGCTCAACAGATAACAACACTTAAAATACTACAGATTTTTCCATCCCTGACTAAGTGAGAGAAAAGTCAGCGTTGGGGCGAACTAATTTTTACATGTCTGGCCACCAAATTTAGAGTTTTGTACATTTTGAGAACAGAGCCGGAGTGACATCAGTTTCTGCATATGTATATTGCCATCATAAAATCCAGAAATTTCATTATGCTTTATGGACTCCTTTTACTATTGTCATGCTCGGGAGACCGAACATGGAGTTGGTGCAATCCTATGACTGCTTTTGTGTCAAATTATATTGTAATGAAAGACAATGACCTTAACTATTTTCCCTGTTTTGAAGAAAAAAATATTTTCCTTTATACTGTGTTGTTTTTTTTTTTCTTTTGGAAAAAAAAAAATCAATTGTACATTTTATCTCACTAATAGTTGTATTTTTCACAGAGGAAATATTGTGGTTAAAATTGTTACATGTATCTTTGTAATACACTTTCCATTGTTTTCAGTAAATCCTATTCATTTATATGTTGATTTTATATTGTAAACTATGTATCTCGAGGTAACCCTTTTGTTTATACAGGTTTGCTTCAGTGTTAACCAGAATAATGCATAATGCATACTAGACTAGTTTTGCTTTAAGTGTAGTTGTGTTAGACACTGCAATTATTTTCTGGTATGTGAAAATAAATTTCTTACTAAACTAGCACTTGATTAACTGAGAGTTTAAATGAAGAGCTACTACACTTTATCTTGGTCAACAAAGATTGTTGATTGAAAAATAGACTATATGCAGTGTTAAACACAGCTTACATAATTGTTTGTAGAACTGGCAGTTGCAGAGCTGTTCTCTTTTCTGTGCCTTTCGAGTCTTCAGACATCTTTGTAGCTTTTCTCCTCCTCCAGGTTGTTAACACTTAGTAGTGCCACTAGTCACACTCAGACAATGAATGTAATGGGCTCTAATCAGGAGAACATTTTCTTTAAATTTGCCAATAGAATGCCTTACTGAGTCATTCAGAATAGAGATGTACTCTACTGGCGTCCTAAAAAAAAAAGTCACGTTGGTCTTTTTTGCAGATAATGTCGAAAAAAAAACTTCATTCCTTTATCCTTTTACTGCCACTTAGTGCCTTAATTTCAGCCAAGAGAGCAGGGTTCACTATTCATTGGCCAAATGAAATAATGTTCATTGCCATGTGACCTTTCCCCCATGTTTTGATCCTATTTAGTTGTTAAATATTCATTAGACCGTAGAACTATAAAGAGTTTAATGAATAGATGTGAAAATGAAATTATTTGATCTTGAGTAAGCAGATAGAGGCTTGAATATTAAAGTATGTACAGAATTTTAGCTGATTAGATTTAGAACCTTGTAGGATGTTTACCATATTTCCAAAGCTTTTCATCCTTAAAAAGCAATAATTCTCCTTTACAATTTGTGTGCAGACTACGAAGAACAGAAATGGGCATGTGCCCTTGCCTTTCTTAAAGCCTCTTCCTCGTGGTTTTGCTTTAAAAAGGGAGGTCACTGTCGTGTTAATGACACATTGTGCTACTGCTCTGTCTGCAATTATCAAGGAGAGCGAGGTGGGTTTGGGGTTAGGCAGAATGTGCAGATTGTTAGAGCAATCATGGAGCTAATTAATTCCCACATTGAAAAGAAGGGTAGCCGTGGGGGCAAGGAATTTCTATAGTTTCAGTCCTGCTGGGTCTGGTAGAGTTTATAGGGTGAAAGCAAACACAGCAGAGTTACCAGCCTTGGCAGCAATCAGATAAGATGGTTTTGATGTAAATGTGCACACTGGAGGTGCAGTAGAAACGTGCCTGGCACACTCTTCAATCACTAGTGGGCATTCCCAAATTTACTCAGTGCATTCTCTTGCTGGGATAGATTCATGACAGGGGATTACTTACCCAGGCAGAGATCTGTAGTCACACCTTGGAAATTCCTAGTCTGTGGTTTTAAAAATCATTAGGATACAGACTGAGGGAACAAATGGAATGGGCTCCTTGATGATGTAATGAAGAGCTGGTCAGACTTTGTCTCTCTCACACCCCTTCCTAATGAAGCAGAGAGTTGAGAGAGTTCTCAGTGCTTTCTAGAAGATTGCCACTACTGTGTACTTTGGATTTTTCAAATCTAGAAGTAGCTTTAGAAAGCTGCTTTCAGTCCTTAGAAGCTGAAACAAAAACAAACAAACAAACAAAAAAAAAACAACAAAAAAAAGAGAGGCTTTTGGAGTAGCTTATCCCTATTTAAAAAGGAAGTAATTTTACCAACAACCATTAAAAATAAAAGGGGGGGGGGGGGGGGCCAGGATGCTCTGCACTGCCATAGAAAGTGACCTGGCTTATTTTTGGCTGTTTTGTTCCCAAGGCCAGCTAAACAAGCACTGTGCCTGTAGAAGACAGGAAAAAATTGTCTTGAATAAAAGTAACTGCCCCAGACTATTAAAGATTAATATAATGGAACTTCCATCTTTGTCTCGGGGTGTAAAAATGGTGGCTGGATTGTTAATTTACCAAATTAGAATAAGTAAAAGCATGGAACTCTTGAGTGTGTTGAAGGGTCATAAATCAAAGCAAAGCTTTGTTAGTAGGATTGAAGAGGTTTTTTTATACTGAAGCAAACTTAATGAAAAAAGTCAATGTACAAATTACTTTTTTTGCACAAATACTTTGTTTTGTTGCATTTTAGATAATGAAGTCTGCACCCACACCTCATTTTTTTCCCCTTGGAGTAACAGTGAGGTCTTCATCCCTTAATATGACAGTAGAAATTGAGCACTGATTTGACTGCAAGAGAAGATGCACTGGGAAGGAACAAAGCCCTCCTTAGACTATGAATTAGCAAAACAAGAATGAAACAAATTGCATAATCTGTTATTTGGCTTTTAATTCCACTATTCTTTCCTTTAGCATGTCATCTCAATTTACACTGGGTTTGGTTTTATTCAAACACAGCATTTCTCTTAAAGGCAGGTTTGCTTTGAGATGCTACTCCCAAAGTTTTGCTAGCAAAAAATCAGAGACAAAATTGGATTGAGAAATGGTTTCTGAAAACAGCTAAGGACTTTAGGGTCTTTGAGGTTCTGTGGCATGTATTGTATTCATATATTGTCCAAATGAAATACTACTTTTTCAAAAAAAAAAGTCAGATCTTACAGGCTGTCTTCCAAGTAAATGATTTCCATAGGAAATATATTTTAAATATTATTTAAATATTTACTACTATTTAAAACAATTTTAAAGCAGAAAAGCTAATACTATGGTCACAAAATGTCAGTGTGTCATCAACCATTTCTTATTTTGTTGCCAGCACTTGACATTTGGTCTCTCTTACCTTATTATGAGCCTGTGCATTTCACAGTGCACATGCTGCCATATTTTATTATTTAAGCTAATATTAACATGTCATTGGTAATAAATGCATGTTTTTCTGCATATCTGTTCTACATATGGCAAAAATGGAGCTAGGGCTAATTAAGAGACACTATGCATTCTTAGTCCAGATTTTCAGGTGGTCCACAATGCAATGTATGGAAATGTGAAAAAGGACAGTTTTGTACCATTCATGATGTTATTAACTAAACCCATTAAAGTGAAAACACTTTTTAAACAAAAACCTTATAATGCTTAGTCATTTGTTATTAAAATATTAAGCCTCGAAAAGTTAAAATTGTTGGAAATAAATTGGCAATTTGGACTTTATTTCCTGCTTGAAACATGAAGAAATACAGTTCTAGGGTTTGGGGGGCGATGTTTCCATTATGTTGCCTGAGTTGAGGATGTCTGGTTGATCTGGATTTTTTAGTTCTGGGTTCTAAATGTTCTGAATTAATTTGTACAATACAGCTGCCAGATCTTAAACTGCTGTGGTAAGTGAGGAGCCAGACTGTTGACTAAGAGAGAAATCTGCTGCTGTGATTTACCTGAATTTTAGTATTTTCATTTGTTCTGTTTCTTGCAAGATTAGAATGTCATCTCTGTGTACCTTAGGGGAAGAAATGGTGCTCCCACAGAGTTTTGGTATTTTTTGCCCCCCAGCTAAAATGAATTACCCTGGATATTCTTACACTGTTTTTCCCTCAGAGGGCTGAACCCCCCATGCTGTGGATATTGTCCATAAAATCCACAGCAGGCCTTCTATGAGCAACTTATTTGCAGAAAAAAGAGACTGTGGAGGCTGGAATATTTTCTTTTTAATGGCCCTCTGTTTAAGCTTCTTCCCAAACCAAGGGAATATGAAATATAATATAAATATAAAATTAATAAAAATATAAAAATTGATGCTTTGTATTTAAAATATAATTTATATATACATATATATATATAATAAGTCATTTTCCCATGAAATTGTTTTCTCCAAAAAACACTTTGGAAAGCAGGTAGGCAGAGAATGTCCTGTTGCAGTTCTGAAGATTTCAATGCTGCGTTTCAGATACAACTTATAATTTCTGAAGGTTTGTGGTTTTTTTTAATAAAGAAAAAGCAAGGCAAAAAGCTGAATGCACACAGCTTTTTAAAAGGAAAGCAGCTCCTACTATAAGCAGTTTTGTGGGTAAGTATCTTAGGCAATCAAAATCAACTTTCTCTGCATTAGCCTTTTCCATAGATAACCTAACAAATCTTTGTTTCATTTCCAGAAACAGAATTAGAGAAAACCATCTTAAAATTCTTTCCATTTGATCTCTTACAAGAATACACTAAGTACAGAGAACAAGCTGTTTATAAAAGAGAAAAAATAAATGCTGAGTGAGTGAAAACAACAAACAAATTTCAGGGCTGTACCATCTCATTTGTCCTGAGTGTGTCTTAGGTTTTTGCTTTAAAAATTCCACTGGGCATTTTCTTTTTTTTTGTATGTGTTTAATTTTGGTTGGTTTTTGTGGGGATTTTTTTTTTTTTTTTTATCTATCTGATGCTCAAAGGGTAGAAGGAAGCAGCAGTAACAGCAGAGCCCATGAGCAGGACTGAAGGAGCAGCTAAGGTCCTTCATTTTAGTTTTTAGTTCAATTTATGAATAAATGAAGTCCTTTATTCTACACGTGACATTTGAAATCATAAACTTTATAATTGGGAATACATGTTGTAGCCTTCTCAGACTTCCAGAACATGTGATAGCAAGACCTTTTAAGTAAAATTATGTTGGTTTGCATCACCCTTTCCTTTCTAACCGTGGTGGCTGCTAGTGTGATTTGTCTGTGCATAACTTATGTATCTGATATTTTTGCTGTGGCAACAGAAGGTAAGTGATATGATAATTGAATAAAAGCTGGAGCATCAATGTTTTATTATGTTGTTAGGTCAAATGGGCAATTTGTTCAAAGCTCTGGGAGAATGAGGATTTAGAGCTCTTCCCCAGGTGAAGCAGCTTGGGTGGCTTCTGAAACCTCCCAGATTCTTGCTGTTGGTCAGAATGCAGAAATTCCTGTCCCTACAGCTTTCCTAACAAACTGCAGTAAAGGAACACTTACTTGTTTCAGTGCAGCATCCAGCAACTTTGTTTGGAGGTGGTTTGAACACAATCAATGGACTTTGCACTGAAGGGAGCTGAAGAGAGTGCTCACGTGTTCTGGGAGAAGCCAAGAGTTGCAATTCCAGCTGCCTTAAATAAACCCCAGAAACCAGGTAACAAGAAGTGCTTGGCCAGGGACTGTCACTTTCTTTTTGATGTGAACTGTGTAAGTTCCCTTTGAGTTTAGTGGGGTAATAAAATTCTGCAGGACATTTTCCTATCCTCAACCATGGGCCTGTCAAAATATGGCATAATTGAGTTAGGTGGGCCCAGCACATTGTACAGTCATATAAAATATAAATTATAGATTCCTGCTTTTAGCATACATAAACAATAAGCCTGATTCTCTGCCTTGGAGCATAAAGAAAATTAAAAACTAAGAAAATTTAAACAAATGGTCAAAGTCAGTGTGGGAAGAGGAGCACGGAACTTGTCCCACAGAGAAGTTACCACCTCACCATGCTTCAGGTGGGCATCACTGCTCCTTCAGGCTCTCCACAGCTATGGATTGATGAGAGCTGCTCCCCTAATTCTTTCTGAGCTCACCTAAAGCCCCTTTCAGTAGTGACAAGGTCAGTGTTTGCTTTTATGGTGCAAAATAGCGGCGTTACCATTGGAAATGGCACCTTCCAGAGTGACTTCTGCCACCTGAATTATTCCAAATGTGTGATTGCACTCTGCTCATTGTGGCTGAGCAGGTTTCTGGTGTGCAGAGAACACTGAGCCCTCACTGTTCTGAGAGGAGTCTTAATCCAGACAGCAGTGCCAGGGCCCCTGTGCCAGGACTCTTTAGACCTGGTGGAGTCAGGCTCTGGTTACGGCGTGTAATCGTGCTTGAAGTCCCAGGAAACCTCCACTAGAGGGAAAAGCTGGAAAATCCACATGAGACAAAATCCTTTTATCTTTATGAAGCCTGAGAAATGGGGGCTTGAGACACCACGAGTTGTGTTTGTGGTGAGATTGCTCCACTCCCACTTGTCGTGGGCCACTTTGAGGGATGATGTCTCCTCATCCTCATCCTGCATCCAGAAGCTTCTGTCCTGAGAGCTTGTTTATTGTTCCAGGCTCTTCAGAAATGCCAGGCTGGAATCCTTACACATTTCACTTCACCTTAAAATTCCAGAGCTGCCCTCCAGGAGTAAACCATGCCCTTCCCAGGCCAGGTGCACTCTGCAGCAGCCTCTTCTCTCCATGGTGGAGCAGGTGCTGTGGCTTCCACGGTGCCAGGTGGCATCACTGTATCCCACAGAATCCTCCTTTTTAGTTCAAATGTAGATGGGAAATGGGACTAAGTGTGAATAACCTGCTCTGCATGCTCAGGGAGAGTGTCTGTCCTCTCCAGCCCGTGGAGCTCAGCCCCGAGCAATCCTCACGCTGAGCTACAGATGGCAGAACCTGTTGGGCAGTACCAGGAGAGATTCCCTGTGGCAGCTCTGGAATCTGCCTTCAGAGCCTCCAGCTTGTCAAAGCCCTCTGCAAGCTGATACTGTGTGAATAGCTGTCCATGCTCTTAAATCTGACCAGAAAAGAGTGTTTTCCGATTTTTATAGTTCCATTTCATCACTGAAAACCTTTTGCGCTGGCCTTTGTGTCTTCAGGCATTCAAGCAGAGCAGATTTGATAATGCCACGGTAATTGTGGCAATTTCTGTAAGAGAAGCTGTTGATTTTCCCTTCCATGAGGATCTCTGTGCAACAGAGAACTGTATGCTGAACTTTAATTTGTCTCGACATTTGTGAATGGAATGGAGCAACATTTTAAGGGTTACTCTTTATAATGTTCTCCTTTCATCAACTTCACCACTGTAGTGAATACAGGCATTGTTGATATTTAAGTGGGGAAAAAACACAAGTGTCACTGTTCTAAATAACTGGAATATTTTTCTGAATTTTTATGGTAATTATTAATTGCTGTGCTTTTTCTGAAACAGGCATAAAGATTGGGTTCAACAGATTCTGATGATAATGGTGAAAAAATTTATGTATTTATACATTTAAGCTGTGTTGATATACACTTAATCTTTAAAGCTTTATTGTTATGGGAAGACATTTGAAATCTAAAGAATAAAGTTTGGTAGAGAAAAGAGCCTTCTGACATGTTTCAGATGTAAGAGAGGCATTTGAAATGCGGAGTTCTATGTTAACCATTTGAAAAAGTCTGCTCTAAATTCGTTGGTAAGTAAGAAATTGGATGGTATTGTTCTGTAAAAATCCCTCTTTACTACCTAGTCAATTTTCAGTGACAAGTATCAATGTTGGCATTAAAAATTTGAATAATAATTGGAACAGTGAATAATTCTGGGTTTTAGAACAGCTTATGCTCCAGCTTTGGTGTCCTTCCAGTTTTTTTAAAACTTAAAAAATTAAAACTTCTTCCTGTGTTTTTTTCAAGAACACATTTCCCAGTCACTGAAGCAAGCATTGATTTGTTGTAGATAAAACAGCAGCACCCCACCTTTTCTATTAATATACTTTCATCTCTTTTGGACAACACAGCCTCCAACTTTTGTCTTTTTGAGACTGATCATGAAATACTTAATCACACACTCATGTTTTTTACTTTGTAAGGTCTTATTGTGGTTGTAGAATTTAAATACTGTTTCTGCTTTATTCTTCTAATTAAACCCTACGGGTCTTACATGAGACTCAGAATTTCTTGAAAACTGAAGATTTTAAGTTCTTCAAAACATAACCACTCTTTTGATCTTTTTGTAGCTGGTAGGAGAATTTCTGGATGACCTGGAAATAAATGAAAATAGATTTTTATTTCGCTGTTCCTTGCTATTAAAGTTCTTTATAACAGTTGCAAAGAATCTGACATGACTGTACAAGCTAGGACTTTTGTTAAAAAATACATTGGTCTCTTTATTTAATGAATAAATTATGTTAATTTTGTCTTTGTAATCGTCATTCTCTGGTGCATCCTGTGTTCAGCTTTATGGAGGTTAATTAGGGGACCATGGTGTGGAAGGGAAAAACAGATACAGCAAGTTGTACTTTTATCCTGAGATCTTTCTACCATGGTCTGAGGAATTCCCCCAGCCAAGACCAGTGAGGTTGCACTATTTAAAGTGACTATATAAAAGTATAAACAAATTATTATATTGTCAATGATTATGTATATATTGACAATTAAATAAAAGTCTAGCTGTGCTTTAGGAAAGCATTTTATAATTCTGTTATTTTAAGAAATACCAAAGACAGCATTTCTCAGATATTATTTGATCACAGCTGTCTAACCAGCCAGTATCTGTTGTCTGCCCCTGTCCAAACTGGGGTGTCAGGGCTGTGGTCACTGGCAGAAAACACGAAGGCAAAGGCAGAAATCCAGGCCAGGCTGCTGATTCCCTGGTGATAAAACACGAGAAAAAAAAACCTTACAAACTTCAGTTACAAACAGTGCACTGACTGTGGTTTGCTCTGATCCCTGCAAGCAGTGTTTGACATCTCCTCCTCCAATGTAAGGTGCAATGTTCAGATTGAACTTGAAAATGTTTGTGGCTTTAAATTCTCTCAAGATTAGGTGAACAGCTGCAGGATGATTGACAGCATCACTTTATTTCAACTGTGCAAAAATATATATTCAGAAATACATTCAGCTGTGCAAAAATAAACAATTGTTTAAAATGAAAACTAATTTCAGTGTTTACTGATTTGCAGTTATATTTTGGCAATGTATCAAAACTCCTAGCATCAAACTGCCAGGAAAGGGAAATAATAAAATTATAATAATAAATATGAATATTATAACATAATATTTATATAATATTTAATATATTATTATAATATAATAAATATATAATAAATATATAATTAATTATAGACTAACATATTAAATTTTATAATAATATGGTAATATATAAATATATATCATATAAGTATATAATAAATATATATTTTAAATATATTGCTATAAATGTATAATAAATTTATATAATATTATTTATATTACATTACATTACATTACATTACATTATATTATATTATATTATATTAAACAGTTCATCATGGAAATCCCCACTGACCTATGCATTACATGTTATTTTATTGGGTTCTTATTGGCACCTGTGAATGAAAACTACTTTTTTTTAAACATCTTCCTTTCTTTCCCCAACAAATAAATCTCTGTTAGTCACTTCCTTTGGTTCAGGAAACAAGATGAACTTTCATTTTGGTAGGCTGGCATTTTGCTGCAGCTTGAATGGTTTCCTTTCTCTGTGCCCGGGGACTTAAGACTTCCTTATCTGAAAAACTTCACAAAAACTTCTACTTTTAGAACTCCCTTTATCAACTACTTTCAATATTTTCCAATATTTTTATTTCAGGCAATGAAACACGAAGAAATGTTTGTCTGCCACAAGTCTGTGGTACCTTAGCTGCCTGTAGTAATTTTTCACAGCTTCCAATGAAGTGCACTGTTTATTTATTTGCATATAATAAACAAACTTGCAGTGTAAGTGTGACAAATGAGGATAAAAGAAAGCTGCCCTGAGCTTCAGTGGATAGCAAACATGCTGCATTTACACCTGCTAGCACAGAATTTGACACAGAGCAGGCTGAAGTTGAATAATCTGATGATTTAAAGTGAATTTTTAAATCACTTGTAATATTGTATTATTTGGTCTTTAATGTGCATTACATCCTTCTGTGTACCACGGAGATCCTATGGAAATCAATCCAAAAAACCATGATTTTATGTTGTTCATTGAGTAAGAATATCAAAATACTCAATTCTTAGTAGAAAATTATACTTTCTAAAAGTAGAAAATGATGTTGGATCTCTCAGCAGTTTGCTGCAGGCAGTAGAAAAAACATTTATTACTCTGAAAATGAATTTATTATTTCATTCCATTGCAATGAGAAATGGCAGCTGCTGTAATGAGCAGCTCATAGAAGACACAACAAGAAAACTTCAACCACAAGGTCTGTGCTCAGGTTAGCCCACAGAAACAGATCTGACCTTTCTGGGCTTTTAAATGACACAGTAAATAAGGGGAAAATAAAGAGAATTGTTTAGGAGAGACATGAAGCTCCTGGAGTGGGTCCAGCTTGAGGGCAATGAGGATGATTTGGGGACTGGAGAATCTCTGTTCAAGGAAAGGCTGAGGGAGCTGGGTCTGTTCAGCCTGGAGAAGAGAGCAGAGGGGATCTCATCCATGTGTAAAAATGTCTAAAGGCAAGAGGATGGAGCCAGGCACTTCTCAGTGGTGCCAAGCAATGGGACAAGGATGGGCAGAAACTGATGGACAGGAGGTTCCACATGAAGCTGAGGAAGAACTTCTCCACTGTGCAGTGATCACCCACTGGAACAGATTGCCCAGAGAGGCTGTGGAGTCTCCCTGGCTGAGATATCCCAGACCCATCTGGGCACAATCCTGGGCCACGTGCAGGGAGGCTGGAGCAGGTGTTCACTGTGGGCCTTTCCAGCCTGCCCCACCTGGGATTCTGTGAAATCCAGCATTTTTTGTGCTCTGTCACCAGGGACACACCAGTGTCCTGCTGCCAGGAATGCAGGTGGAGCTCCCAGTGCTGCAGGAAGTGCCAGGGCTGCTCTCTCCCGTGGGTCAGAGCCCAGTTCCCCGTCCAGGACCTGTGGTGTTCTCACACCAGGCTCCTGACCTCGAGTAGCACCAGTCCTGTGCAACATTTCTCTTTCCTATGGATACTGCCAACCTTATCTGGAATTCTGAGTCCAGTTCTGGGCTCCTCAGGACAAAAGAGACACGGGACTACCAGAGAGGGTTCGGTGGAAGGTCACAAAGATGATAAGGGGTCTGGAGCATCTCTCTTAAGGGCAGAGACTGCAGGAGCTGGGCTGTTTAGTCTGTAGAAAAGACAGAGAAGTGATCTCATTAATGCATAAAAACATCTCAAAGACAGGTGCCAAGAGGATGGTGCCAGACTCCTGTTGGTGGTGCCCAGCGGCAGGACGAGGAGCACTGGCCATGAACTAAATCACCACAAGTTCCACCTCGATATGAGGAAGAGCTTTTGTACACTGAAGGTGGCAGCGCACTGTCACAGACATTCCAAACCCAGCCGAACGCGTTCCTGCTCCGCCTGCTCCGGGTGACCTCGGCAGGGCCATTAGCCTGGCTGCTCTCCAGAGCTGCCTTCCCTCGCTGGGGATCACTCCGGGCTGGCTGGCAGCAGCCGGGGCGGTGCCGGGCGCTCCGTGCCCGCTGTGCCCGGGCCCGCCCAGGGCGGGGCGGCGCCGCCCCCGGGGGCTCCGAGAGCCGCGGCCGCGCCGGGAGCGGCAGATGCGCCCAGCGAGCGCTCGCCATGGCCACGGTGCGGGAGAAGGCGGCGGCTCTGAGCCTCAGTGCGGTGTCCAGCCCCCCCGCCAGGCCACCGGGTACGGCTGGGGAACGGGAGAGGGAGGAGGGGGCTGCCCGCAGCCCGGGATGGCTCTGCCCGCCGCCCGGGATGGCTCTGCCCGCCGCCCGGGATGGCTCTGCCCGCCGCCCGGGATGGCTCTGCCCGCAGCCCGGGATGGCTCTGCCCGCAGCCCGGGATGGCTCTGCCCGCCGCCCGGGATGGCTCTGCCCGCAGCCCGGGATGGCTCTGCCCGCAGCCCGGGATGGCTCTGCCCGCAGCCCGGGATGGCTCTGCCCGCTGTGGGATGCGGGTTCCCGGCGGCCGCAGCTGCGCTCGGCGCCTTTCCCGGCTCCGGGAGCTTCAAAAATTGGCCGCGCTCCGGGAGCCGCTTCCGCCCGGGAGCCCCGTCCCGGATCCGCCAGCGGCAGCTTCGGGACCCGCGGGTCTGCCGGGATCTGCCGGGATCTGCCCGGTTCTGTCCTGCCCAGCCCGGCCCGGTGCCCCTGCCCAGCTGCCCCAGCGAGGCTCGGGCAGCTCCGTGTCCCCAGCGCGGGTCAAGAGCAGGTGTCTCGGTAGCGCAGCCTAAGCGGTAAAAAGGCGCTCGCTGGGAACTGGTTTTGCCTTTTCCTTTTTCCTCCCCTACCTTGAGCGCCTTAACTCTGTGGAAATTTGTTGTCTTAATGCCACGCTTAATCCCGCTTCCTTTAGAAGAGATCCGAAGGCTCCGTGTGTGTAAGGAAGCGGTGATAAAGCCGTGAGTAGCATTAAACACATTGTACATGTTGGTATTTATTCTAGCGATAGAAACCAGCCTTGTTGCATGTTTGGTGGTGTCGGGTTTGGGGGTTCTTTTCTCCCAGAGACCATAGCTGACTATTGGAATGTAGGGCTGGAAACAAATTCTGTGTTGGTTGTGTTTGTTCTGCCTTCCTGAAGGTGTCATCAGGTTAAAGTATCAGCAGTTGTGTACCTTGTCTGTCTTGTACTTCTAAAGCTTTGGAAACTGGAGGTTCTGGGAGATTTCTACTTTGGCTGGTTCAATGCTGTATATTAAAAAGCTGCACTTTTCTTCTTGTTTTGTTTTGTTTTTTTCCCTGGAGTGAATATTTTCAGAAGGATAACTCTTGCTGTCTTTCTGAAGTGCTGGCGTGTTCAAATGGTATTGTGTTCCTTGCTTTCTCTCCCTCTTCCCAGTCTTTACTGCCCCTGTACCTTTCCTTTTCCCCTTGCTTATTTGCCAGTTTATGGGTTTTCTTGCAGCTGGGGATCAGCTGAAAACTGGTTCCCCAAATTGGAATACAACTCTCTGACTAAAGCCACTTCAGACTAAACAGAGCAGAGAAAAACACCTCCTGCATCTCTGGAAAATGCTCATGGTAATATGTTCCAGAAGGAGGTGCATGTTGTTGTTTTTTTCAAACACTGCATCACACTGTTAATTCATTTGGTTTGAGGTCTGTCACAATCCCAGCTGGCTTTCTGTAGGATTGCTGCCAGCTCCTCCTTCCGTATTTTGTCCTTCAGCTTTTGATTTCTCTCTTCTTCCCGTGCTTTCGCTCTTGGTAAATTATTCATCTGACTAAAAAACATGTTCTAATTCTAGCCTCTCCACTGGCTGCAGCTCTCCCCAGTTAGGTGCCACCTGTAAATTTGGTGTTGTTTTTAAGTCCTTGTGGAGGCTGAGTGCAGCCTCAGGTCAAACTGTTGGCTGCTGGCATTTTGTTCTAATCGGACTGGTAAATGAGTAATAGTTCAGTGGTTTCACTGGGGAAGGGAAGTGGCTTTGGGTGCACAGAGCTGAGGTCTCTGCTGGAGCCGAGGTGGTGAAGGGTTGTCTGGTGGGATTAATGTGGACTGAGCATCTCAAGAGAATCCGTGGACTCTTGGTGGTGTCAGGTAGCTCGTGTGTATGCACATTCCTGTAGCAAACAGGGTTCTGATGTGTCTCTTCACCCCTGTTTCCCTCTTCCCTGCCCAGCTGTGTTGCTCTGTCAGTGCTGGTGGAGGAACCGGGGTGTTACGAGTGTGTACGGCTGGTTTGTGGCTGTGGGAGCGGGGTGCTTGGCAGTGGTTCTGCAAGGGTAACCAAAAGGTGACCAATGGACACACAAAGGACAGTGCCAGGGTGAGAGGCTGAAAAAACAGGAACTCCTGGTTGCAAAGCTTTAGGCTGGTGCAGCGAGAGGAGCCACCAAAGAGAGTGAGAAAGAGCAGACAGACTTGCTGAGGAAGTAACGAAGTGGTAATGCCTGAGCAAGCCAAGCCAAAGTGGAAGTCTCAAAGATTTTTAAATCCTTACGAGGTTCACGAAAGCTAGAAGCCAGAAAGGGGGCTGTTCTCTGTGCCTGCAGCATGAATTCAGTCTTTGTCTGCGTTCTCAGGCTTTAGCTTGGCGCAGAAGCCGTTCGGAGCGACGTTCGTCTGGAGCAGCATTATCAGCGCTCTTCAAACTCAAGTGGAAGTGAAAAAGCGCCGCCAGAACCTCAAGTGTTACCATGACTGTTTCATCGGTTCGGATGCAGTGGATGTTGTCTTTGCCCACCTTCTGCAGAACAAGTATTTTGGGGATGTGGATATTTCCCGGGCTAAGGTGGTGCGCGTGTGCCAAGCGCTGATGGATTGCAAAGTGTTCGAGGCTGTCTCAACCAGGGTCTTTGGGAAAGACAAACGCTCCGTGTTTGAAGACAGCAGCAGCAGCCTCTACAGATTCACAAATGCCTCGAACCAGCCAGAGCTTGAGAAAGATTACCAGCAGTGTACCCCACAGAGGTTAGTACACGGAGGTGAAGAGAGGAAATATTCTAGGGGAGAGAAAAGAAAGCTTGTACATTTACAGGGTAAAAATAGACACTTCATAGATGTTTGTGGGTGGAAGACAGGTAGGAAAGAGCAATTTGAAGAGTAAATCACTCAGCCTACATGGTTACTTGTTTTCTCTGTTATCACATTGCCTTGGGGAAGGGAGGGGAGAGAGTAGAAATTAAGTGCATTTACATACTGATCTAAATCGATACAACCAACTGGAATTCAGATGCATCAAACAGGGCAATCTTTAGTCACTGCTTGTCTAGCTCTGGCATAAACCAGTAATCCATGTAACTTCTAAGGGAAAATTGTTTTCTCCTTTCATCATCTTTGCTTCACTACGCTTCCAATCTAGCTCTTTTACAGCTGTTTCTTTATGCATGTCTGACTTGTTCCCAGGCAGGGTAGCAGGCTGTTCTGCTGTTCTGCTATTGCACTCCATCCTAGAGCCAGAGGGAAGTGCAGTGGTGAGGTTTTGTTTCCCTGTCCCTTTAGGAATGGGCAGAGAAGACCCTGGTACAAACTAAACCCACACAAAGCAGAACGTGTAGATGCCACTTTGCCAAATAACTTCCCTTAAACGGTTTTAGTGAAGTGTTCATCTCCTCACTTACTCTGACATATTCTCACAAGAAACTACGTGCATGTATTTAATGCAGTAGATTTAGCAATGTGCACTTTTGAAAATTGTAAATGGTGTTGACCCAAAATGGAAATGCCTTATTTGATTGGCACGTTCAGGTGAGTAGCAAATGTGAACTTGAGTGCATCAACCCTGATGAAAAAAGTAGAGGAACAGAGATTAAAAATATTTCCTTTGTGCTGCTTCTCCCCTCTCTCCCATTAGCTCTTGTCCTAAAGCAAACTGTCCCAAGTCTTTACTTAAAAAGAGAATTCATGAGAAATTAGAACCACTTTAATTATATGTGGTATTTAAAAATATTTTCATCACAAGAGCTGTTAAAATAAGACTTAGAATATATTGAACAAACAGTCAATAAACAGGATTATTCCTGCTTTATTAGTGTAGAATGAAGGTGTTTTTCTTCTGGGCAGGGCACAGATCCATCTGGTTATATTTCTTCATTTAGTGAAAGGAACTGAGCTATCGATACATGCAGCTTGTCACATCCATGCCAAAGATAGTGGACATCAAAAAGATTTTGCAGTGCTCTAAAACAAGGAAGCTGTGGGAATTTAAATCATACAGCTATGCTTGGAGGAGCAGTAATTTTGTGGCTGGAGTGGTTCTGTTACATGCAAATAATTTTTGGAGGTGCCATACATTTTCCTGGGTGACTTGGACAGAGGAAGTGTCAGGCAGGAGAGACGAGGGGGAAAATTATGTAAATATCTATATGAGAGAACGTTTTTGATCTTGGGACAGTTACCCATATCTTTATGTTCCATTATATGTTTGGTTATCCATATATACATTTATAGATATGTATAAAACCTGTTTTTAATCTCAGATATGAGAAGAGCACGTTGTTCCACTCTACTCCATTCAAGCCAGAAAACTTGGAGGATCTTTGGGAAAACCTAAGTCTAAAACCTGCAAGCAGCCCTCAAGTAAACATCTCTGATAGCTTGTCCCGTCGAGGTAAGCCAAATAATGTCATTTGTCTGTGGCAGGAGGAAGGTACATCTGTAGGACTGGAAGGACTTGGGCCCCACAGGTTGGAGAGGGAAGCAAACTGACACAGTATTTTGAACACCAGGTCATGAAAAAGCAAATTATATTTGTTGCAGGCTTGCCTTTTGCCTTTTTATTTCATCAGAGAAGATGTATTATCTCTTGATGGAAATAAATCAGCGTTGACTTTTGTGGAGAAGAATACCCAATGTACAGAGCTTGATTTGAGTTAGAAATATTCATAATATTCAGTTACCTGCATTACTTGTGTGCTTGCTTTAGTCAGGGCAAACAGTGTGCTGTGAGCCAGAAGGGAATTGTGTATCTGCACTTCCAGCACTCCTTCAGTATTGTGTGAAACTATTCTTGACAATTCATGGCTTGTCTTTCAGACCATATTATGATCTCATGTTTCCTTTAGTTAAAAGTGCTAAGGCATTCTAGAAACTGTGGTTTCATCATACGGAAATATTCAAGGAAACTGTGATAAGGAGAGTGTCACTGTTGTACTTTTTTTTTTCCCCATCCCTTATCTAGAACAAAGATTGTTTGTAAATTAGAGCACAAAGAGTGTAAGGCACTTCAGACTTATCCGAAAAGCAGTTCTCCCACACTTGTAGTTAACTAAACAAGTGGGTAGTTCTTGCCTTTTGTGGCGATAAAAGCCACTTCAAGCTGATAAGAGCCTCCTGCTTTGCTAATGCAAGTCTGTTTTGGTGAAACCCATCTGTTAGGTTAGGCCTGATGGGAGGAAGGGGAGTTATCTTCCTTGTGATCGTGCCCATGCTGAGTCTCCTGTGCTTTTTGTACCCACCCTTCCCAGTTATTAATGAAGTGTGGCAAGAACAAACAATTGCTCGCCTGCTGCAGCTGGTGGACCTCCCTCTCCTGGAGTCTCTGCTTGAGCAGCAGGAGATCAGACCTCAGCTCCCAGAGCCCAGGAAGGCAGCTGGATATGTCATCACAAGTAACTACCTGGACAGAGAGATCCTCAAGGCTTTCAGTGACTCGCAGTAAGTAATCACTGCAGCTCTGAAGGACTTTCTGCTTTCAGGGGAATGTGGAGCACAGTTGGTCTTTGGGTAGAAATGTAGCAGTCTCAATCTGGCAGAAAGGAGGTGAGCAGGCACTTTTTTCCCTGTTGGACTTGACTGGAATAACTGGTAAATAACAATTGTTTAGTGAGAATGTCTGCTGAACACTGGGATGGTTTTTGAATGCAGTGACAGTAGTTGATGGTATTCAGAGGGGAAAATCTTTGCTGCATTGAGGGAAGAATAGAGGTTTTATAATCATCATGAATTTTTCCTAGAGACATCACTTGTGAGGAAATAGTTTTGTTCCCCCTACTGTATTAAAAGAATGCTGAGCTTGAAACTGTGGGTAGAGTTAAAAACATGCTCTGAAAGACTTGTACTGGTCTGAACCAGATCAAGGTTCATGTTTCTGTTTATCCAGCGATAATTGTGTCCTTATCTAACAGCAGAGGACATGATTGACTTTGGGTTTTACTGCTTGTGACTGTTTACTTGTGGGTTACTAATTTTTAATCTTGATTAAATACATAACAAAGAGGCTCATGACTGTGATCTACCCGAGTGTGTCAGGTGGAGTGTCTTGTGTGTGAGTTTCTAATGGGTTTAAGTGCCTCCACATGCAGTTTTCCCTGTGATGAAGGAACCAGTTTACCTGCTCTCTGTGGAAAGCCTTGCAGCCAGCTCTGAAAATTAAATCCACAATTAAATTAGATCCACAATTAAAGCTGCAAACTCAAACCCCTCTCTCTTCCAGGACAGATGAATGGCTCTCAGCAGCAATTGACTGTTTGGAATATCTTCCCGATCATATGGTGGTGGATATCAGCAGGAACCTGCCTGATCAGCCAGACAAAGCAGATACCTGGAAACTGCTGCTGTTTGAAAACATTGGTAGATACTACAGCCAAAAAAAGGAGCCACTCTTAAGCCACGCATCTGAAATTCATTTAGGAATTGCAGAACTATTAGGTGAGTAAAACAGAGCTGTGTTCCAATGCTTATGTGAGACATGTACTAAGAAACTGAGTATTTACCTCAGGAGCCAAGATGAAAAACTGACTTCTGTAAGTGGGGTTTTTTTGTTGGTTTTTGTTTCTTTGTTTGTTTGGGGGTTTTATGTATGTTTGGGTTTTTTTTTAAATTTCTAATTTCAGTCAGAAGGGCTGTTGTTTGACATTTTGGTTCTTTATGCAGTTCTGTAATCTTTGTTCAGGTCTGTGTAGAATGGCTGTGGAACCACAGTGCTATAATTTGGTACTAGCTGGTATCCATGGAAGTCAGATATCCATGGGAAATGAAATGTAAATATAGCCTAATAGTAAATATTTAGGCTGTAAGAGCTAAACTGAAAGCTGTGTGGGTGCTTGGTACCCCATTGACAACTTTTACTTTTTTACATAGAAATGTTTCTTAAATTTTGTTTGGATAGCATTTTAGAAAGCTTTTGATGTTTTAGTTCTCAACATTTTATCCTGGATCTCCTTATTTTTCATAAGTTCTCTGCCTTGATTACTCTTCTTGCTTCATGTTAACTGAAATACTTTGCATTTATATCCCATTCTTCCTCTCTGCATAATAAAGGATATTAATACAACTTACTTCATTTAAACAATTCACGAATCTAAAATGGCTGGATAGTAAAGCAAATTAAAACTTAGCAAAGGTCTACAAAGTAATTTGCAATTAATTCATCAAATTAGCCCATATTCCTCAGTTTTTGTGATATTTTTATTACCACAAGCAGAAGTCATTCATTATTTTTTTAATAGAACCATCTTCCTTTTTCAGTATTTCACATCCCCTTTAAGATGTTTGAACTGTAATTGAACTTAATTACAAGGGAGCTTTAATGCCAGGCTGAAGGCCTGTGTGTGGGATGTTGTCAGAGTGTCTGCAAGCAGCTCTCCTCAGCCTGGGAGAAGTTTTTGTGAGAATGAATTGCTGTGTTTGGCTGGTTCTGTTTAGAGAGATGGGTGGATGGGTGTCTCTTCAGTGATTAACCTAGGTGTTTCATGGTGACATTAATTTAAATGAATATGGCAATAAATACCTTTCTCTCTCCCCAGTGAATGGGAAGATGGAGCAATCTCTAGAAGCTGTTCAGCTCTATTTGAAGCTCCTAGACAGCCAAGTCAGGGAGGAGTTCAGGAGACTGCTGTACTTCATGGCTGTTGCAGCACATCATTCTGAGCTCAAGCTACAGAAGGAGGTAAATCTGCATTCTTAACAGCTGTTTTACACTTTCTGAAATCCAGAGGTCCCAGGCACTGGTCAGAAAATGCCTTTGTAGTTTAAACTTGTGACTGCAGGAAAAGCAGCGTCTCAGAACTTCTTAATGGGGGAGACTAACTCTCCTCTTCTTGTCACTATTTCTCTTTATTCTTTAGAGTGACAACAGGATGGTTGTGAAAAGAACGTTCTCTAAAGCTATTATCAACAACAAAAACTTATCCAGAGGGAAAACTGACCTCCTGATCTTGTTCCTTGTGGACAACCAGAGAGATGTGTTAAAGGTAAGAGCTTTTAGAAAAGGGCCAGGTTTTGTTTATCTGGTATGCTCATGGAGAGCTGCCTTCTCTAAGCTGCTGTTGCACTCTTTCTGTTCCAGATCCCAGGGGCACTGCACAAAATGGTCAGCAATAAACTGCTGGCTCTGCAGAAGGGCCAGGATCCCAGCAAGATAACAGGTAACGCTTCCCTCTGAGCTGTGTAATCTTGTCATGCCCCAAAATGTGGTGCAAAAAAAGTTTGCTGTAACAGGGACTGATTTGATCTAAAGGAGGGTGGCTCTGTAGAATCTCCAGGGCGGGTGGAGTGTGGTGATAATCCTCTGAATGTCTCATGTTTCCTTTCAGGTTATACCTTTTGCCAAAAACTTGATGAAAGAGAGTATCGATCCAACACAGAGAAAACCACAAAAGATGAGCTGTTATCTCTATTGAAAGCTATTGATGAAGATTCAAAGCTCTCTGACAAAGAGAGAAAAAGGCTGCTAGGTCAGTTTCATAGTAGTAATCCGAGTATTTTTATGCAGTATTTTGGAGACAGAGTTACTAATATGTGTGTGTGAGACTTTAAATATTGATTACATTGTATACCCCAGCAGTGAAAACACTAATATATTTGTAAATCTTTTATATTCATGTATCTGCCTAATAAAATTATTTTGTGGAAATGGATGGAATTTATGCAATTATTACCAACAGTACCTGACTTTAATGTGTATTTATAGTTTAGCTTTTCTCATTCTGAAGTTCTATTGGACCTTTTAAACAAAATAATACTTTTCCTCCCCAAAAGCCAAGTCTGTTGACTCCCTCTATTCTATATCAAAATCACAGAGATGGAAGACACCATGAATGAAATCTCTCTGCCACCTTTTGCCCCAGCACTGAATTTTATGCTTTTATTTTTTATTTTTTTTTTTTCCTAATTTGCCTTGGATTTTGTGACTATCACATAGCATTGATCTTTGACTTGCTGTGTGCTGGAGAGAGCTGAAAAACATGTTCTGCTTGATATTGCACAGCTTTTCTTCAGGCTTGCCAGCTAACTAACCTATGTGTGTGACAAATTACTGTGCTGTTTTAAGCTCAAATGGCACCATATTGAGGAATTGGCTCTCCTGGGGTGGTGAAGTCAGTCTGGCTTTGATTGCCACAGGCTGTACTGATTGTGGCTGCTTATCTTCATCCCTGCAGTGTTTTGCTCTGTCTCTAACTCACTGATGGCATCAGCTGTAATTAGAAAAGTGCTGGAGCAAATGAAGGGCCTTTGGCTTTTCTTGTGGCATTTCTTATCCATGTGTGGTCTACAGTGGAAATACCAAGACTTGCAACACAGACAATCATATATATAGATATATATATGTATGTAACATGATCAGACATCTAATTTTGACTCTTGTGGAGTTACCTTTGCACTGATACCACCAAAACTTTATTACAGCTGCTGTTGGGGAAAAAAAACCAAAAAAAACCACATTTTGTTCCATTTAAAGTACTGAGCTCTGTTCTTTTATGTAGGAACAGAAGCTAATTTAATTATGACAACCAAGTGTGTTACAGTCACAGGTGGTGAGCTTTTCTTAAAAAACACAGTCCTAGGTCAGACTCTCATGATTTCTGGTGTCTGCTGCCAGGGGCCAGAGTGTTTGTCTGAAATGGAGCTGAAGGACTTGGTGTGCAGCAGGACAATGTTTTACTGTGTCCTGATGGGGGATGGAAGACAAAAATGTAAAAAGCTTCTTCCAGTTAATTAGAAAGGACTTCTAAAAATAATTGGTTCCTGAAAACTAGCAGGGAACTATAAGCCTTTATAGTAGTCATAGTTCTTAGTTTTAACTGAAAGCTTTTTATTATAAATGCACTTCCTCATAAACATTAGCTTAGCTCATACTTTAAAATGTGGGGATGGAAATCCTATGGTAGTGGTGGTGTTGGATTGGTTTGCTCTTCAGCAGAAGTATTTTCCCTTTCTACCTCCAGCCTGCTGTACCACCACGGTTAATGGGATGAGGTTCCTCTCCTGGAAATGAGCTGCTGCCTGTGGCTCTCGCCTGCTGCAGTGAGAGTCCCGGGTCAGATCCCCTGCCCTGTGCCACACTGGGCTGGCTCCGGTGCCGAGTTTGTGTCCGGGCCACGGCGGAGCAGCCTGGGGCAGCCGAGGGTGGCACAAGGCAGGGTCAGCCCGCTCCTTCCTCTCGTCAGGGCGATCCAGCTCCTCTCAGAGCACCTCACGCTCCCCCTTGGAGCAGCTGGCGGTCACACCGTGACCTGTACAAGGTGCCTAAGGACGGCAAGGACAATCCGGGACTGCGCTCCCCGGTTCCTGGAGGGGTTAATCTGAATCAGCGTTGTGTGGTGGTGGGGCAGACCCCGCTCTGTCCATCGAGGTCCGGGCGCGGGCTGCGAGGGGCTCCGGTTGGAGTCGGGCCCTGCTCCTCGCTCGGCTGCAGCGGGCCGGGTGCGCTGCCCCAGAGCCGAGTGCACTGCCCCAGAGCCGTCCGTGCCCCCAGAGCCGGGGTGCGCTGTCTCAGAGCCATCCGTGCCCCCAGAGCCGAGTGCGCTGCCCCAGAGCCGTCCGTGCCCCCAGAGCCGGGGTGCGCTGTCTCAGAGCCGCCCGTGCCCCCCGAGCCGGGCCTGCGGTGCCTCCCCCGCGGTGCCGCGGGCCGGGCGGGGGCGGCAGGGCCCGAGCCCCGCCCCGGAGCCGCCGCGGCCCGCCCTGCGCTGGGGCTGCGGCCCCGGCCCAGCCCCGCCCCGCGGCCGCAGGAGGGGCCGGGCCCGTCCGAGCCGCCGGCCGCGGCGGCTGCTCCGAGGGCGGTAAGGCGGGGCGGCCCGGCCGGGGGCGGCCCGGGGCGGAGGGCGGCGGCGGGGCCGGGGGCGGCGGGCGGGGCCCGGGCCCAGCAGCGCCGAGCGGGCGGCTCCGGGCCCGGGCGGGCAGCGCTGCGCCGGGGCCGCCGGGCGGGCTCAGCACCGCATCCTCCAGTTCGGCCCAGCGACCCACAGCCCCCCGTTTCTCCCCTTAGCCCACTGATGAAGCCCGGAGCTCCCGGGCCTTGCGAAGGGAAAGCATGGCGGGAGCGGCGGCGCTGCTGCCGGGCCGGCGGGGATGGGGACGGTGCCCTGTGTGCTCCCGGTAGCGATGGACCTGGGAGGGCCTCACGCAGGACAGGAGCGGAGGGGAAACAGCGGAATTTCACAGCGGAATTCCCCTTTTAATTTGGAAGAGGGACGGGGGACAGGCTGCGGCTTGCCTGCTAGCGGCTTACAAGGGAAAGCAGGTTGTGCTGTGGCAGGTGGGCAGAGGGAAGAGCTGGGCGCTGGAGGAAAGGCAGCCCGGTGTGCTGGGGCCGCAGGTCAGGAGAGCTGTCGGCTGCTGTCTCATACAGTGGGATCCAGGAGCAGCTGTTCCAACCTTTTGTGTGCTCCAGGTGAGCACAGCGAAGTTTGTTCAGTGCTCCTCACGTGATTCGAGGACTTATAATGAAAGGAAGATGTGGAAAAATGTTGTGTTTAAATTTTAATTTTCTTGCATTTCTGTTTTTCATTAAAAATAAACGCAAGGAAAGTGCCAAGAAGTAGACTTTGCTCTATTAAGAGTCAGAATTGCTTTTGTGAAAGGAGGGATGATGATCATCCTTCTGGAAGAGGTATTGTCAAGCTTATTTACCCGGTGGAAAGAGGATATGTTCTAGATGTGTTCTACCAATAATAGCAGTAATCCATCAGAAAAGAGCAGACTATTGCAAACTAAACAACTAAACCAACAAGTGTGCCTGTTTACCTCATCTGCTGAACAGTCATTTGGTAAAATGGCCCGGGAGTTCTAATACCTGCCCCTCCATAGCTGAAATAGGATTTTTCTAAAACAAATGGTAATGAAAATGAAACTTGGGCTGGGTTTGAGGCTGTAGCTCTTGAGCTGCCATTTTATGGAAGGCAACACTTTAGGGTGTAGACTGTGTGGTAGGAATGATGGCCTGCTGGGCAAAGCTGGGGGTAGGAATCATCAGACTGATGATCTTGTCCCTGTCATTTATCTTCTGTGAGTCCTCAAGCAGCTGAACTCAAACCTCTGTTTCCCCTCTGTAAGTAAGGTTTATTACAGTTCTCTGCTTTTCTCAGGGTAGTGAGGATAAAGTGCATTGAGAGATTGCAAGGTACTAGGAAGTGTTGTGTGCATTAAAGACTTAAGTGGGGCTTGGTTGAATCATCTTTGTGGCTCAGATTTGACTTCAGGAGGATGCTTTGTGGAAGAGAGACCATCTAGTCTGGAATGAATGTGGAAGCCTGTATGATAATGCTTTTATCCTAGTCAAATTCAACAACAGGTTTCTCTCTCTTTAACCATCCTATTTTATATTTTATATTTTACATTGCAACGGTTGCTATGCTCTTCTCTGTGAACAGCCCCTTTATTAACAGAGCTCCTCATCCTTCATCTAGAGCTGGAGTGAGTCTAACAGTACCTGTGCTGATGCCTGTGTGCTGAGGGTGCTCTCCTGTGTCATTTATCCCAAACTTTTCATGCTGTTTTCACTTCTAAAATAGAAATGACACAGTGCTGTGGGCAAGTGTTGCATGCTGTTGTCTCTCATGCATCGAGCAAGATGATGATCCTGAGTCATTGCTGTAGAGAACTCTTCCTTACATGCCCTGAGCTTTCCAGCTGTCCTGAGGAATCACACTGTGCAATCAATTTCAGCACTGGTGGAGCAGGGTTAGTTATTATAGCTGTTGTACAAAAATAAATCCCAGTGATGCATTTTATATTTCTACGCTGTTGCTGGCTTCTGCTGCATCCTCTTCAGTGCAGTTATTGATGATGTATTTTCTCTCAGTAGCTGTGAGGTGCCCCTGGAGAGTGTCTCTCTTGCTGAGAACTTGGTTTATTTCAGAATGTGAATGTGGGGATGGTGGGATACTAGGGGAAAGAGGAAGTTTTTGTTTTTCCAGGAGCTTCTTTTTATTTTGAAGGTGCACTCTTCTGGACTCCCACTTCACAGAACATCTTAAGTTATTCTAATTTAGAGACATCATATGCTTTCAGAGAGATTTCTGTAAAATTAAAGCCTGAGCAGCAGCTTCCTGCATGATAGTTTTCAATGGTGGATGCAGAAATTACATTCTTTATAGGGAAATCTGAGAATGAAATAAGTGAAGATAAGGAACAGTGAGACTTGCTTTTCTACTGGTAATTGTTTCAGTGTAACTTTGGGTACACTGCAGGTATCTGCAATGTGATATAAATATCCTGTAATATGTAATGTCTAATAAAGCAGGATTTTAATTATTCTAATTGTTCTTTACTGTCTTAAAAAAAAAAACCCAAACAACTGTGATATTTTATGCATAAATCAGGACTCTTGAATAATGAAAACATGGGAATATAATTTTATATTAATTTCTCTCTAGTTCTTTTGCTGCTTCTTATTGCTTTTGGATGGCTCAGAGGGAAGTTTTTAAGTTGTAAGCAGTTGGGGCAGGCCATAATTCAGGAATATGTTATGTTCAGGAAGATTTATTGCTGTGTAGTAAGGAAATGTTGTCTCATAATCTTTTGTAAAACACGTTTGTAATATTGTTCTGAAGGTGTTTTTCATCTTTCTCCTGAAAGCAGTGCTAGGAAGGAAAACAGTATCTTTTTCTCTCATCTCTATCATTGTGGCAAGGGAACAGTTTGAGATCTTTGAGAACTGACTAGGACTGCAGATTAAATAAATGTTAGCTGTTGAAAGCATCCCATTTTGTGGAAGATGGGAAGTGAGTCACTGAGTCCAGGTCCCCTGCCATTATGGGGATGACATCATACAACTCTTCATAAGAATTATTCTAAATTATTCTTTAATTCTTAATTTATTTTTTTTCTTAATCAAGAGGATTCCTGGTGATGTTTACCCACTCAACCATGTCAGAAAATGCTTATTCATTCCCTTTTTCATATTTTTTCTTTTTGTAAAGAACCTCCTGAAAATGTCTCAGAATCCTGACAAGCTAAATTCAAGTGAAGAAAAGTTGAGTGGTTTGGAGGATGATCAGGACGAGAACTTGGACAACTCGGATCAGTCTGTCCGAAAAAGAATACGACAGAGTGCTCCAGGGTCACACAGAGATGATACACCAAAGTGTAAGCAAAACTGCTTTATGAAATACAGTAAAAAGATGGTAAATTCTGTAATTGTTGTTGGAGGCAATCCTAGTGTTTTATAGCATTCTGTGCAAGTTTGTCTTGCAGTTAATTGCAGTACAACTCTTGATGATATGCCTTGAAACTGTAATACTTCTCTCCCCGTTTTCTTTTTATTTCCCTAATTGTACACACAGTGTGTACATTTTCTTAATTGTACACAATGACCACATTGCTCTGAGCCACATATATCCTAAATATCCTGGTGTGTTTGTGCTCTTGGAATGGATAAACAGAACCCCAGTGTGTTCCAGCTAAACTGTCTCTGCTGTTTGCCTTATCAGCTGAACCTTCTGCATTGCTGCAGCCCTTGTTCCTACTGCAGGGCAGAAAAATATGTTATTAACAAATATAAATTGACAAATCTTGTCAGCCCCCTCACAAGATAGATGGAAAGTTGTATATTTAATCCTAATACTACTTCCATGTAAGCAGGACTGCTTATTTTTCCTAAGGCATATTTTTCTTTGGCATTCTGCTTTTAACATGAAGGTCTGGATGCAATATGGGAGCCAATATTTCTGGCAAATCTGTAGATGAAACCAAGGGGAAGTTTTCTGGCTCCAGGGATTCAATTCAAAGAAGCCTAAGTGCTCAGGGTTCTAAATTTCCGTAGGGAGTGGCTCAGCAGTAACATTTTGTTGCATTCTTTCTATTTTTTAATTGTGTTCGTTATGACTTGAGGTTTAGGGCTGTGTTTAGTGTGGTGTTACTCAGAGGAGATGTTCTGAGGGAGTTTCTGTTCCTATGCCTTGCTGGTTGCCTGGTGGGAAATGGGATGTTTGTATGGAGAGAGGCTTTGAACACGTGGAACTAAAAAAGCATGGCACAGTCTAGCACTGCACTGTACCACAAAGAAGTGGTTTGGTCTCAAGGCCTTTCCTCATGTAAGGGAGCAGGTATGAGAATGAAGTGATGTGATTTAGGAGCAATCTTTGGCCAGTGAAAGAGTCTGAGCTCTTAGTGCTCCCACTGCTGGAGTGAAGTCATTTGGCACTCGGACAAGAGCACTGTGAACTTTGCTGTCTGCTGGTTCTTCTCAGAATATCAATCCTCGCTGTGTTCCCAGAGTCGCTCTGCAAGGTTAAGCTCCAAGCAGAAGGAAGTAAGGATTTAGGAGGGCTGCATGAAAAGAGCAAGATATTAATGAGAAACAAGCACATTGGAACCCAACTGTATGAACTCAGAAGGGCTCTGCATGGCAGACAAGTGGTGGACACTTACTTTTTGAAAGACCTTTTCTATGTCATTACTTGAATCCAATCAACATGGATTATCAAATGAGATGGTCATAATAGTTTGCCCAGAACATTTCTCAGGGAGCCCAGCCTATGAAGAACCCTGCTTGGTTTCTTTCACTTTGGGATTAGTATGTTGCTTCTGTGCCTGAACTGTAGGTGAAGTGAATGAGCTACAGAATGTAATGGATCCATCAGGGCACCAACCTTTTCACTAGCCCAGGGCCCAGTTTGAGGCTGCTGGCTCATCCTAGTCAGTCCCAAATGCATGCCAGGGGAAGAGCTCTTTAAACATTGGTGCTGCCACTGCTGCCGTCCTCTGTTTTTTCTGTGATGGCCTCTGGGGGGGAAAAAAGAGTTTGGAGGGGTGCCATTTGCACTGGAGTAGTGAGAATAATTAGCTACTGGTGTGCTGCTGCTTAACAGTGATGGTGATTGTTTGTTGACTGCTTTAATGATGAAATCACTTCCTTGAAAAATGTAAAACTGAAATGGCAATATCTACACAATACTTGTGGAAGCAGTATGGTGAAAATGCTGCTGTTTGTAATTATTTCTTCCTACAGTGTGGAGAAAGATGCCAAGATGTTACTAAATCATCCTAAAGAAGTTTTGGGTTGGGGGGGCTTTGTTTGGAGATGGTTTTTAAAAGAGCTTGATAGAAGCAATTGACATACTGAACCCAGAATATCAGCTGGGATCCACACCTTGGTTTTTTGAAATACTCCAAACCTGTGTTGTCTACCAGATGGGAAAGGAAAGGAAGGAAGGAACAATCTTCAGCTAATACTGTCACTTGACCCTGTGTACTGTCAATAAGGTGGAAAGGGTCCAAAAAGACTCTTTCTGCAGGCTTTTGCTGAGAGCTGTCTGACAGTGTAATTGATGTTGCAGCCAGTCCCTCTCGGCCTGTGTCAATAGAAGAGCTCATGGAGACAGCAAAGGCAGTCACCAACATGGCACTGGCACACGAAATTGTGGTGAATGGAGACTTCCAGATAAAACCAGCTGAATTGCCAGAACACAGGTAAGGTTGGTACCAAATAGGTACCTAAACAAAATTGGGTTTGTAGAGCTGCAGAGCAGGTAAAGGCTCTGGCTGGTTCTTGTCTGGCAGTGCCTGGGAGGAGCTAGGAAAGAATATAAGAAGAACTGTACAGTTCTGCTTCCCCAGATATGTGTGTGTGAAAGCCTCTTGGATTAATTGGACATGTGTGGTGCAAATCCCAGAGTGCTGTGGTTTCTGTTGTGTCCCCTTGTTCATCTGCAGCCTTCCCAGTGCCCCAGCCTGGCTGCAGATGTAGGTAGTGCTTATAGCAAATTTGAAACTTTCACTGCCTGTGGGAGTAAGATGAAACTGATTATTTTAGCTTTTCCTGTCTGTTTCTTCAGGGATATTTTGGGAAGAGATTCCTGTGTTTTATTAGGTTAGTCCTTGCTCCTTTCAAGTTTGAAGTCTTTCCTTCTCTGTGTGAGTCTACAGTAATTGTATGCCCAGCTGAGAAGGGAGAACAGAGGAAGTTTCATTTTCTGTTCCTCTCTCTCACACACAGTGAGGTGTGGCTGAGAGCCTCCTGGCTTGATTTGGGAAAGGGGGTGCATATTTCATGGAAGGGACTTGGTCCCCATTGGGGTCAGTGCTGAAGTGACACCTGGTGTGAACAGGAGCTGTATTTTGAATTAGGAATTCATTTATTTTTTTATACAAACTGATCTGGGCCCTTACCTCAGAGTAGGTGCAATATTTATGTATGAAACAGAAGATTTTGTGTCAGGGAATTACTTAATTTCTGTTGTGTTTACTAATGAATTTTATGTAGTGGAATTGATTCTACTTAGTGGGGCCTTTAAAAGGAACATGAATACTGGTCTTTTGAAGGCAAAATATATTTTTTGCCATTTTTGTTCTCTTCCAGTTATCTAGATGTAGCACATGATAAATACTTTGAAGGATTTTAATTTGCAGCCACCTTTGCTCATGTGTAACCCTGTATTAGGACATAAGCCATTCCAAATCCTGTGTCCAGCTTTTCTTGCTTTTCTGAGCAACTTTAAATGACAGATCTCTGTTAATCATCACATAGTTATTATTACATTATATTCACATTATTACGTGCTGTGCTTCAGGAGCTGCAGGTTATCTTTGTGAGGTGGTGCAGAGACCAGTACCATTGTTTTTAACATGTTTATTCACAGCTTAGAGAAGAAAGTCAGAGATATTGTGCATAAAGCTTTCTGGGATTGTCTGGAAGCTCAGCTGAAGGAAGACCCCCCTACATATGATCATGCAATTAAGCTATTGGGAGAAATTAAGGAGGTAAGATGATGTGATATGAAAGGAAATGACTGAATTTGAGTCACTGCAATGAATGGGCAGAAGTGGTTGGAGTTTGGCTTTTCATAAAAAAAATCCTCTTGTTCTTTTTCATTACTGTATCACTGTGAACATATACAAACTGTATAATCCTAGGGGAGAAATCTGAATGTAAAACCAAATGCAAAACCATGTAAGGTGAATAACAGGTAAGCAATACCAGCTCCATAATTCCAGGCTTCCTTCATCTTATGGCACTGGTATTAGTCATGGAATCAGTGAGATGCTCCAACACTGGGCTGATAAAACCAAGCATAACAGTTTGAAGTATGATCTGTGCCACAGAGGATTTACCCCTCAGTAACTTCAGTATCACTCAGCATGAGGTGAAACATTTGGAGTTGGTGAGTGGTTGGCTAAAAAAAAAATAAAAAGATAAATTAAATTATTTAATTGTTTAGATAAGAATCCCTGGTAGTGTTCAAGGCCAAGTTGGATGGGTCATTAAGCAAAATGGTTTAGTGGGAGGTGACCCTGCCCATGGTAGGGGTTTGGAACTGGGTGATCTTTAAGGTCTCTCCTGACCCAAACCATCCTATGATTCTATAATTCTGTAAGAGGTGGTTCAGTAGCTGTTTTGATCCTTATAGTCTTTGATGTGTAGAACTAATGCACTGTTAAAAACTTTAAATTTCAGAGTCTTCTGTCTTTCTTGTTGCCTGGTCATACTAGACTGAGAAGCCAGATTACAGAAGTTCTTGACCTGGATTTGATAAAACAGGAGGCAGAGAATGGGGCCCTTGACATTTCTAAGTTGGTCAAATTTGTTATTGGGATGATGGGGACTCTCTGTGCTCCAGCTCGAGATGAAGACATTAAGAAACTGAAAGATATTCATGAAATTGTTCCTCTTTTCAGGTACTGAAATGTGTTTAGCAGTCATGTTCAGAGTCCCTTAAATAATTTTAGAGGTGGGGGGTGGAGGGGGCACCTTGCAGCTCCTAGAAGAAAAAGAGTGATGGGGAAAAGGGTACAGCTGTGGTGTGAAAGGGAGAGATGCTCCAGGAGTCATTAACAAGGTCCATTTCTGACCTGGTGAGTTGGAGTATTTGTCTGGCTCCTGCATGTCACTGAAGGACATTTGCTTAAATGTCAAATGCAAATAAGCTTTAAAGTAGCAGATGAATAGTCAGTTTGTATCAGAATTGAATGTCAAAAGCAGAAGGTGAAAAAAGCACAAGGGGGAGCTCAGGGGAAAAGTATTATTGGTTTCCAACCAGTTTGTCCTTTCCTCCCAGTTTGAGCTCTCTTTACCCCACTCCCTGTGTAATTCCCTGTCAGTTCCAAAGGGAGTGTGTGTTCCACATCTGGGAGCATCCAGGCTTCTGCTTTGCCACCGTGTTCTCAGTGGCACAGCTCAATAGCTGGGAGAAGCTTCATTAACCTTGCTGTTTTCTAATTTGAAAAGCTTCCAGGAGTTCAAGATTGACTTGGCAGAAATATTGCCAGCAGGAATTAGGTTGCTTTGAAATTAAAATATTTTCCTTTGGTGTTTGTTTGTTTGCTTGTTTTTCCTTTTTTGCCTCTTGGGTCTGATTATTCACTTCCCACCGAAGCTGGCTTTCCAGGCTGCCAGCAGCCATGGCATGCAAGCTTGGAAACCCAGATGTCTTTTCATATACACTATTGCACATCCTGGGAGATAAAATCTATGGAGCTAGTGAAGTTAATTCCATGGAGGTTTTTCTACAGGAGAGCAAGATTTGTTTCCCACTTGGAAGAGACACATGCATGCATGTACATGCTTGCTCCAGCTTTCTCTGTCTCATGCTCTGAAGTTGTTAAGCTGTTACTGTTTCCCATGCATGTTTTTGCTCTTTCCTTAGACAATCTGTAATAAATCTTGTAAACAGCACCTCTGAAACATCTGCAGCCTTGAATAACTTTTTCTGTTTGTTTGTTTAGAGCAATTTTCTCTGTATTAGACCTAATGAAAATGGATATGGCAAACTTCGCTGTCAGTAGTATTAGGCCAAAATTAATGCAGCAGTCTGCTGAATATGAAAGAAAGAAGTTTCAGGAGTTTCTTGAGAAACAGCCAAGTATGACTTTGTTCCTTTCTTTCTTCCCCTCTGACCTCCCAGTAAACTGCGTGTCTTTGCTTGTAGATCATGAAAAGAGCTCAGATATTTTTATAAGTTCTAGAATTCATATGGTAAATGACAGCTTGTGCCCCAAAACTATGGTTAGAAAAAAAAATCTGCCAGAACAATAGTTCTGCCCTTGGTACATTCAGTTTAATTTCAATACAGCATAGGGCATGATTACCCAGCATCATCTCACCTCTGATTTCCTGTAGCTGTGTGGTTTTGTTTTAGACGTTCTGCTTGATGCAATAAATGAAATGCATGTCATACCTGATATCATGGGCATTAGTCATAGTAACTAATGGGATTGTTTGGAAATTATTGGTGGAAAAACCTAACTTTGGAAAGGAATTTTCTTAACAAGATTTTTTCCTCTGCTCTTCCAGATTCTTTAGACCTTGTCACAAAGTGGTTGCAAGAAGCAGCAGATGATCTTGCAAAGCTGGGACATGAAATGTTGCCTCCCCACTGTAGCGATGGTGCCACTGGTGGAGCTTCTACCTTGTGCTTCACTGCTGTACAAAATCAGGCCTATCTGAAGCTCCTGAAGTGGGATCACGTGAACAGGCCTTTTCCAGAAGTAGGTATTAAACAGAAAAACTGGTCTGTGCTTGTTCCACTCCTCTATTCCCAGGACACAGCAGAAGCTCTTTTGATTTGCAGCCTTGCAACATGTACAGTACTAAACCATTGATCTCTGATTGGGAGATCTGGCAGCTCTAATAGGTGCTTATCTTTCAGTGCTGGAACCTGCTTAGCTGGAAAAGAGGAGTCAATGCTTTTCATTGTGCTCCTGGTGCTGGCCTGCTGTTCCCTGTGCCTTTGCTGCTGCATCCCGGTGTCCCTTCCCAGCCCTGCAAACTGACTCCATGCTGTGCTGGCTCCCTCCCTCCTTGCAGACGGTGCTCATGGACCAGACACGCTTCCTGGAGATCCAGCTGGAGCTGGAGCAGCTGCTGCTGGTGGGGACAGTGCTGCTGGTCACCTTCAGTGCAGCAGGCCCAGCACTCGTCGATGTGCCTGGATTCGCTGAGAAAATCAAAACCATCGTCAAGGTGCTGCTGACAGGAATGCATCTTCCGTGAGTATGGCACAGTGCTGCTCTCAAGGACAGCTGGAGCTCTGTTGTCACCCTGGGAAATGATCAGGTTATGCCTCTTTCTGGCTGGGGACTGCAGGAAATGCAGAGGAGGTGATGAGGGCTTTCTATGAGCCCAGGCTGACAGTTCTTCTTCAGCTTACACAGAGCTGTCTTTTCTTGCTCTGCTCTTCCATGATTTGTACAAGCTGCTTTTTCCAGAGAGTGCTTTTCATGGTGCCAGGCTGGCACAGGAGAGTGCCAGCAGCTGCCCCTGCTCAGTTTGGGCCAGCCTCTCCAAAAACCTGAGTGTGGCACAGTGAGCTGCCTGCAGATTTAGTGATTACACCTACGGGTTTTGCTTTAGTCAGAGCTGTCCTCAGGCAGAAAGTCAGCTCTTACGTGTATGGATTGCTCAGGCTTGAAGTACTGAATGTTCTCCTACTTCCTTGCTTTAGATCCCAGCTTTATTTTTCATGTATATATAATTGTATTACTCTTTATAGTTGGCTTTATCTGTGTTTTGCTTTTTCCACTACATTTGATAAATTAATTCTAATTGAATGGTTTCTTTTTTCAAAGTGGGAAAACAGTGAGTAACTAATACAGCTATGCTGTATCTCCTGTTTTCTAGCTCCTTTAACCTGAAGGAATCCCTGGCCACTGTGGGTGAGAAGGTGTGTGCTGAAGTGAGCAGCTGCCTTTGCCAGCATGGCTTTACCCCGTTCTCAGCTGAGAGGGAGGCTGTGCTGAAGGGACAGATCCAGGCAGTGGCCAGCCCGGATAACTCCATCTGCAAGCTCATCGGTGAGTCTGGAGAGTGCTCTGCTCTCCCTGGCTGTGGAACTGGGGCTGGGGGGTGTGCAGGGCTCCTCTTTCCATTGTTTCCACGTTGTTTCCACGTTTCCATGTTGTTTCCATGTTGTCTGTCCAGCTTCAGGCTTGTTGCATTTTACATGAGGTTACGCTGTTTCTAATTCACCCTTCTCTTTTGAAAACAAACCGAACCCTTTTTTTTTTTCCCCGCCAGATTCTCGAATTCAAAAGTTTCTGGAGAATTATCTTGCATCCAGTCACCAGAAATCATTGCCTGCCATTCCTGGAGGATTAGGCCCTATCCAGAGGGAGCTGGAGGAGATTGCTGCCAAGTACATTCGTCTTGTCAACTACAACAAAATGGTCTTCAGCCCTTACTACGATGCAGTCCTTGGCAAAATACTGACTAAGGAAGAATCCCAAATTGTAGGGAAGTCAGAAGAATCATAAAACCAGTCCTTGTGCTACCAATACAGTATTGTCAGCTACTAAATAAAACTTGTACCAATATTTGTTTAGGAAAACAGCTTTCCGTGTAAATACTGGTTCCTTTTAACCCACAAGTGGTGACTGGTGAGGGAAATACAGGAGATGCAAAACGGGTCCTGAGGTAAAAGATGAGAGATGCATTTCTAATATAATTATGCAACCTGGGGGGTGGGAATATCATGGGAGTTTTCTGGCTGCAATTTTTAGATTTTTGAGCTGATGATAGATAGAGGAAGTTTAAGAACCAAACTTTGTATTTAAGTGGCTCGTTTTTAGGGCATTTAACTCTTCATTTACAGTGAATTTAGTTGAATTTATCCACAGCTGATTAGCAATGGTTCTTCCCAGAAAGGGTGATTTGGTTTTTTAAAAAATCTTACTTTAAAGAATTAATAAAGCTAAAATTCAAAAGAAGAACTTTACCAGACAAAACGCCAAGCCAAGCAGCACTTTACTGTAACATTATGGTGAGTATGGTAGGCTTACTGGCTTTTTCTGTATTTTACTGCATTTTTAATAGCATTTTTTTGCTGTTTACCTGCAGATGTTACAAAACATAATATATTTTTGTAGCATATTTTCTGGTTATTGGGTAACTGTCCTCTGCTATGTACAGTACTACCAGAGGTGGCAATCTTATAGATTGCAGTTGTATTTATATCTTGTAAAGATTTCAGAAAGGGCAGAGCTAAAATGTTTTGATAAAAGTGGCATTTCTTACCTTTTTGTTGCTAGTAATTTACTCCTTTTTAGGTGAAACACTAGTTTTAAAGTAAATTGTCATTTGCAGAAAGTGGATTTAAAGTGTGTGAAACTTTAGGTGGAAAATTTGGGGTTTTTAAAAAAACTACAACAGGAGATGGTTGCATATTCAATCATGTCTTCAAAAATATCTGGGAAGTGCAGAGCACTGTGGGCACTATAAGTGATTTTAATGTACTGTGAGAGGTGAATGGTTTGATGTTAGTTTGAATATACAGGGAATATTTTAGTAGATTTTTTTCACTTTGTAGAGGTGTTCTTGCAACTTAGAATATTTGTAGGTCTTGAATTTAATGAGCTACTTGTTGTATAGAGGAGAAGAGCCCAGTGATCTTTTACATTGCATTCTCAGGCTCAGCTGGGAGGTAAGTGAAATTTTCCTCTGGTTGAGTACAACAGTGTATTACAGTAATCAATATTTGATGGCTTTATGAAAGCAAAGTTTGTAGTTACACACAGTAAGTGGCCCAAGAATGAGGTTGTCCAAACCAGAATGTGGTGTCTTTAAAAAAAAAAACAAGCAAAAAGGTATGTGAAATAAATTAAATAAAGGGGCCCTTGTATTGCCAACAGGCAGGTTAATTTAGGAATCAGCCAAAGTAACAGAACTTGTAGAAGCACTTGATTATGATCCACTGTTGATGCTTCCCTTTCCAGTTTCCTTTAAATGTCAGTGGGGATAAAGATGCACCAACTTTGTGTTTGGAGGGGGATGGAAGAAATAAGACCTTTTTTTCTATATTAGCCTATGCAACTCTAAACCAAATCTTTTCTCAATCATTACAAACCCCTTCCCCAAGGGGAAAACTCAGCAAAACCCTGTGAAAGTTCATCAGCTCAGACAAGTGATTTTTCTCTTGGCCAAATGTACTCAGCCAGCAAAATGAATGTCTGTCTTTGAATGCTTCTTTGAGAACTCAAGAATGAGGTTGGTTAGCCTGAGAAAAGGGTTCTGAATAGGTTCTATTTCATTGTTTGGATCAGCAAAGGATTCTAAAATCTAAAAGAGATCTTCAGGGCTTGTTGGGCTTTGCTATTAGAACAGGTTCTGTCTCACCACACAGCCTAAAGCTCTGCAGCTGCACAAACTCCCTCAGCCTGTGCTGAACGAGCTACCAGAGCCATCACTGCTGGAGCCAAGGAGATAGATCACCAAGGCAAAGCTGGGTTCAGTTTTCTTAACTGAGAGCTGCACAAGTTAGAAATGGCTGCTGTTACTTTATCTCTCAGCAGTGCCAGGAGCTGCCTTTGGAGGCAATGGTGCTGCCTGCACAGCGGTAGGTGAGGTACAGCACGATCTCGAGGGTGGGGGGAGGAACATCGTGGTGAGACCTAGAAAAGCCCTTGATGGGTGTGTGACTGATGGCAGAGTGCAGGGCACTGCTTTAGCAGTGGCTGAAGCTCCAGCTGAGGAGATGCTGCTCCCAGGGCTGGGAGTCAGGGCCCATGAGGCCATGGCAGCAGGGATGGTGCTTGTATTGCTTGCAGGGTCCACACAGGGAATCCCACCTGTCCTCTCAGGGGGGCTTTGAGCCTAAGCCTTCATGTAGCAGAAATATCCTAGAATGAAGGAACAGAGTGCAGTACTCACCTGTGGCTCCCCTCTCACCTCCAGGGCCCACACAGAAGGAACAAACGTTCCTGGCACAAGTGCTGGGGGCCTTTCAACAGGAAAGATCTAAAGGAAATGCAATAAATACCCACAAAGCATGGTAATGGTTCTCCCAGGTTGTTCTTTTTAACCAGTGTTTGACAAAACACTCTACATCCTCTCTAAAAGAAACAGGGAGATGCAATTGAGTGGCAAAGCAAGGAGGATGCTCCAGGATGGCGAAGGCCAGCCCCATCTCTGTGTGCAGGTGCTGCTTCACCCCCTGCCCTGGCAGAGAGGAGCCCTGCCTGAGGCAGCTGGGCTGGGCTGGGAATGGCTTTCATTTGCCCCAGGCTCTGACTGTCCTGTAGTCCAAGGGATCTTATCAGAGTGCAATTCCAAACAGCCAGTTCCAAGTTAAAAGCTGAAGTACGCATAGAAACTGCTTGGAAAGCTCATATAGTGTTTTTTTTTAGCTTGTTTGAAGATAACAAGTGCAATGATGTAGCTGATTATTAACATTTAGCTTTGTACATTTCGTGGAAGACCAGTGCAGGTATCCAGGACCAGGCTGTGTGAGCCAGTGCTCCTGGACTACCCACACTGAACTGAGTTAGTCTCATGATGCTGTCTTCAAACAGTCCTGGAATTACAAGCCAAAGTGTGCTGTATCCTCTAGAAAATGGAAACCAAGCTCATTCCAATATGTATGCTCTGATCAATTTCCTGTGACGGTATAATTAGCATTGCTTTTGAAGTGGCTGAGTAATATTTAAGAAGTACCTTGTTGTGTTTGAATAAAATCAGAATGAGGCATGATGTTATGGATATCCTTTTATTTTAAAGGAATGGTGTTTTGTTATTGTTTTTTTTTTTTCAATTTTCAACTACAAAACAGATTCCTTACATTCTGCCATAAATAAAAACGAACAATAAGGCAGGACACTACATGAACAAACTGAGAACAACTGTTTTCCAGAAAAATTTGAATTAAAAATGCTTCACAAGTATAAGCCATCCAGTTTTTAAAATAAAACTGTTGAAAACCCACAAGAGTTCAAGTGGTAGATGTGTACACCCTTGAAGAACAAAATACAGTTTTGACATTTTGCACTTTTGGTTTTGAAAACCGAGTTTTGTTCAGAGCACATTCTAAGGTTGTTCGGGCTGTTTTCGGATCAAGAACCATATGGGAGAAGAGGCACCACAGTAACAAAACCATTTTCAAGGATTTTTTTTGTTTGCAGCTGTCCCTTTTAAATGCTTGACTTTTAAGAGACTGATTCAATGCAAGTCTTTGTCTGTCACAGCAGAACTCCAAACTTGTTTCACCGGATTCTCTTTTGCTGTCGTGCTCTGTAAATGTCATGTACAGGGGGAACTACAGATCCTTTCTCCTCATCGTCATCAGAGTCCTCATGTGATCTCTTCACAGCCTTGTTGATAATGGTGTTGTTTTCCACAGGTCCATTGCCTTCCACAGCTATTTCAGGCAGGCCGCCCGTGATTATCCGTACAGCTTCGTCAACAGCTTCGGGAAGAGACAGAACCACTCAGTGTGTGCAACTCAGAGCCCTGCCCAGCCATCAGCACCCCAGCAGGGACACCCAGAGACACCTCAGGGACACTTCTGCAACTTAGGACACTTTTCCTGTCCTGTTCTACAAATACTAGGCCTGTCTGAAGCTGAGCTGTGGTCAACACCAATTATAAAGGAAATGCTGCTGCTCCAGCTCGAGCCCTTTACGCAGGAATCGAGGTCATTTGTGAGCTTCAGTGAAACAGGAAGGCCTTTTGGGAATCAGGGTAACTAGTTCATGATTCACCAGAAAGGCTGCAGAGCAAGTCAGTTTCTGCTTCTCAACAGAGGAAGCCTCAAAAATACCCTGTGTAATTTAAATAGATATTTTAGTTTCACTCCAAGAAACTAAATTCTACATTTCTTTACGATCATTTTTTTCCTTAAACTAACAAGGGGGGGTGAAGAGGAGCATATTATCATCTGCTGTAGGATCTGTGCTGTTTCTCTGTTCCAGAACTCTGCTTCTCTTCTTTGCAGGAGCTCAGAAAGCCCTGCCTGCAGCTTGTGCCCAGGAACTGCAGCACTGAGTTATCTCCACCAATGACCTCACCATGCTGCAAATTTGTGTTTTCATCTTACAGCTGCAATGCTGCTGGAAATGCTGCCTTTAAAGGGTATTTTCAAAATTTTCATTTCTTTCTTTCAATTGATACCAACATATTAAAAGGGCAGCTGGTGAATTGAAGTTTTTTGACTTTTTGTTACCTCCCTCCAGGTAAATGTGCAAACGTCTCTATGCAGATTCCTGCCCAATCTCCTCTGCTCTTAAACACTAATTAGAATCTGTAAATGAGGTCTGGGTTTTAGACAGCAATATCCATATGTAAACCCAAGTCTTACGCAGCACTAGCACAGCCTCCAGAGAAGACAAGTAACTTACTGTCTGGCAGTTTGCATCTTCTGAATATCTCCATGAGCTCATCCACTTGAACAAAGGGACCCTGATTTGGTACCAAAGGGGAAAAAAAAAGAGTTTAGAAGGTTATTTTCAATACAGTGATAAGCACTGTGATTCTGTCATCACAGAATGTCTTCCACAGCTTTCAGAAAAGTTCAGAGTTCTTTAAAACAAACCTGAAAACAAATAGGAGGTGGCAGGAGCTTCATGAGAACTACAGCTGCTGGTGGAACAGGAAATACCCCACCCGGGACAGGATGTAAACCTGGAGCTGTGGGAAGAAAAGCTGGGTGAAGCCAGTGCAAGACAGCTGGACCAGAGCTGCTTTTGCACTGCATTGTTATTTGATACAAGTAATTGGTACCCTGTCCCCTTTGCCTCTACTAATTCCACGTTGTTCACTCAGATCTGCTCCGTGAGCAGTGTAACAGATTATTACCATTTACCAGACCCCAAACTCCTTGTACTTATTTCCATGTGACCTTGGCATTAATTAAAGCACACATGCCTTTAGCAACCCAGTGAAATGACAGCCTAAGAGTTAAGTACAGCTTTAGATGACTGAGGAGTAGGAAAGCCTCTGATTAGGCTGGCTGAACCCCCAGGTTCCTGAATCACCACAGGTGAAAGACAGCATCTCCCAAAGCCTGACTTACGTGCTAAGTGCCTTGGCTGAAATGGAATCATCTGCTGAGTGTCTGGTTTGGGATATTCAGGTTTCCTGTCAACTTCATCCTTGAGAACAGGCACGATGGAAGGTGCAACCACAGGGTCTGGAATTATTGCTGCTAGCTTGGCACGGGAGACATCCTGTGAAAGCCAATTAGAGAGCGCTGAACTTGGCAGGATCACATTGCTTGCTTCAATTACAGAACAAAACCTCGCTCTGCACCAGTCGCTTATTCTCACTTTGTCTTCATTATCATTTCAGATGTCCTCTCACAAGACCATCTGGGCAAAACTTGCATGGTTTCAGTTAACATTTTAATCCTACAGCGTCCCAGCTGGGCATGGAAACACTTGTTTCTGTTACTGAATGGGACCGTGTTTGTCATTTTCAAGCGGCTCCTTTTTTTAGGTTAAGAGGATTTAGGTGAACAGGTGCAGACCACTAGGCCTTCACAACTATCATTTCCCCCTCATTTCACTCCCTAGATTGCTTTAGCTGGAAAAGAAGTACAGCATAAGGCAGTCAGCAGGCATGCAAAGCATCAGTTCAAACAGGATTATGTTTTGGCATGTTCCAAGCAGCAGGAATCAGTCCCAGGGCTGCCCCATCTTAGGTACACACTGCCCTGCATGCACTTAGCAAAATGTACTTGTTTGTAAGCTCACATCTAACTTCAAAATAACATTGCCCCCACTGCATTCAAAGGAAAGTGTTCAGTGGCTCAATGTGAATCTGATTTCCACCAATCAGATTATTTTACAGCTCTGTGATGGCAAACAATTCAGCTGCTTTCTTAACTTTGATGGCATCTGTATTTTTCATAAATTAATTTTACTATGTAAGAAATTAGTGGAAGCTGAGGCACTGTTTTAGAAGCATGGATTGAGAGCCATCTTCCTGTCCATGCAAATGGTAATCAGCTGTTTCTGCTTCTCTGGCAGCCTTAAAAAAATATAAACCAACATCCTGTTCTGTTCTAACTATTCCCCAAAGCATTAAATGACAGAAATGGTAAAAATGCATGTGGGTTAGAAAAAGAACAGGAGACCACCAGATACAGGGGTCTGGCCTAGACTTTGAACTCCACATGGCAGCCCCAAAGCACTTTAGCCCTAAGAAACAACTGAAAAAAGAGGCAGCCACTGATCCCTGTCGAGCTTTCCTCAGCCACTCACAGCAAACACTGGGACTGCAGCATGTGGGGTTTGATGCAGTTCCCAGCGAAGTCAGGGGAGCTTTGCCAGCTCAGAGCAGAAGGACAGACAGCCATATTTCATCCAGATGACCTGATCCTACAAATTTCCCAAAGAATTCTGGTTTTTGAAGGAGCTCAGGTGTGAAGTGGAGGCCTGTAGCTGCATGGTGATGGCATTAAGACATCGACCTCTTCATGGGAAGATGAGAGGTAACCAGGAACACCCAAAGTTGCAGCTGTTACTGATGGTCCTTGCTCCTTTCTGCCCTTGCCCCCTGGCACTTTGCTCCCCAATGAGACCAGGAAGAGGAGGAGGAGGAGGAGGAGGAAGAGGCTTGTTTTACCTGCTTTGCCAGCAAGGGGAAGGGATGTAAGGCAAGTCCTAAACAAGGAATTGCTCAAGATTCCTAGGACTGAAAAGAACAGCAGTGCACTGAAGTGCTCTTACCCACTCACCTTATAACCAAGGGCCTTCAGCTCGCTGGTAGAGCACGGGTACAGATCCATGAACTTGTACCTGTCCACCAGCAGAGCTGTTTCTTTGCCCTCATATTCTTCCTTGAACGCTGTAAACCTCCGTTTTTCCACTTTCAGGATGCTGGCCAGATCCCCAATGTTACTTTCAAAGGCTAAAAACCGAGCCCAGATTTCCCTAGAACAGAACAGGAACACTGAGAGTTACTGAAGGAAGGATTACTGAGCATAACCCAATTAAAAACAAACGAGAGGACAGACCCAAAGGAGGCCATTTCTGTTATTTACTTTAGGTGCATCTAATACAGGCATTACCCTCCCAGTGCCTTCTATATTTCTGTAAGAGCTTTCAGTCTGCTGGACTGCAAATGAATTTTTTACAGAAAGAAAGAAAGAATTTCTGCTGTCCAAGACTTCAGCACTTAAGGTGAGTGTTTATCAAACTCTCTGCTCATCCTGTACACAGAGCTTCACTCTGATGCTGATATGGGAAGGACTTTTTACCATGCATTATGATCTAGTTCCTCTGCACAGACCAGCACATTTTAGCTGGCAAGAACACAACAGGCAGCGCTTCAGAATTTTATAATTCTGAATTATAATTAAATAGTTACTGCGGATTTCTCCATGGAAAATCTCATATATAACTTAAGCAACATCTGACCATATTTCTGGACTTGATTCATCTTCCATTTTAGCTTTGGAGTTCACCTTTGAAGAAGGTTCAGCTTTTAAGTTCTTGTGTTTTCTCACTTTTAAATTGGGCATAAAAGTATTTCTCACAAAAGATCAGAACTAAAGTGCAGAAGGAATGTGCTCAGCAGTGCCATATTTGATTTCTTAGTTTTGATACTTTTGTCTACCAGAATAATAATGGTGAAGTGAACCCTCAGACTGCAAGGCTTTGGTGAGCATTTTCTTGAGAAAGAAACATAAAAAGTAGCAATGAAAATATGGCAGTGACCAGTAAATCCAAGTCCTTTCTGGTTCTTTCCCTATTTTATTTTCATGGGTGGGAGATGCTCAGCACCCTCCTCAACAAATTCCTGACTCACCTCCTCAGCTGAGACCACTGAATCCTCACTGTACAGGAGGATTTTGCACTCTGTCCTCAACAACCCTGCATCAATGAGGTTTTAAAGTCAATAAATTCATGAATTTCACTGGAAGTGGAATAGGGACTTTCCCAAATCTGTCACAGTTGTTGCTATTTTGGACAGCATAAAGAGGGGAAGGAACATCTGTACCTAATTTTGTCCTGCTCTTCATATTTCTAATTTCTTTGGGGTTAGGGATTCTTTAGGATCTTTAGGGTTGAAAGGGGTTATGTATATTTTCCAGTGCAGTGAAACTGCTTTTGCAGACATACCCAGATTTCTCAGGTGGAAGGCTCCCTGAAGTTAAAACACGTTCAAACAAAACTCTTGTATTGTTGTCCTCTTTAAAATAGAAAGAAAAAAAAAATCACACTGAGTAAAATATATTAAAAACAAGTTAAAAGATGTCCATTCAAAGAGATGTGTACACTGAATTAAGCATAAGGCTGACTTTCATGGATTTGAATATCAGAAGATATAAAAGAGATCTGAGTGCCTACATAAAACTTTACTGATATTAAATTCCAATGTGAATTTGTTCTTTGGAAGTCTGTTTTTATTGATAGTGACAAACTGATCCTAATAGAGGTTCTTTTATAAATTCTTTCATAACAGCACAGCTATTGCTTGGCATCTCTTCAGGATTTCTGGGGGTTTTATTCATTTTCCTTATCGCAATAGCATATGTTGGTGAATTTAAATTTGGCCTTTCAATTCATTATTTCCCTTTTAAATCAGGGCAATATTAATATGCTTGTATAGTCCTCAGAAGTCTTTGCACATTGCCAGTTGAGGGGATGGAGAGGTTGGTGGGTTTGCTCCTCGAACTGCCAACTCCTGCCCTGTGCATTGCAGCGCCTCTTGCAGTTCAGAGATCAGTTCTCCTGGGTTTCAGGAGTTCTGCTGGGTTATTAAAATAGAGCAATAAAATAGTGAGTTTTAAGATTATTTTTTCTCCTGGCAACCTACAGAAAGGTATTGTTAATATTCATGTAGACCCACAATAACTTAGTGCAAAATTAAATATACTTTAACTTGGATAAAATCTTTCACTTTACAGCTCACAGCAGAAAAAAACCTCAAAATCTTTAAACTCCCAGTGCCTGAAAAACTCAGGTACTGAGATGAATGGTGTCTGGTGCTGCAGGACCCACACAGCAGCTTGGGTTTCCTTTTTAAGAAGGCCATTCAGCCCCTGCCTCAGGGAATCCCTCCCAGAGCCCTTCCACCACCACCTCCACCTCCTGCCCGGGTCTCCCCAGCCCCTGTGCCCTTTTCTTCCCATTGCAGCTCCCCAGCACCTTCCAAGCATGACTGATATGCCCAGCATTGATTTTATGTCTTGGTCATCTCATCTACTTGGGGAGAAGGAGTTTAAATTCATTCCAGTCAGGACCAGCTAATCCCTCACTCCTCTCTTTCTGATTGTAAACTCCTTTAGATCTCTTTCCTCAGGATTTAGGTTCCTCAGTGTACTTCCCACTGCTCACAGCAGATGCTGTAAAACTCCTGCACTGCCAGTGAATTACAATTTGGAAAGTTCACTCTCCTCCCTTCAGCAGAATCAAGATTTAATGTCACTGTACCTCTGGAGCTTTGGTACGGACAGAGCAGCAGGGTTTGTGTTCAGATTAACTGCTGAGCTCCGTGAAGAGGTTTCATTGCTCTTCAAGAAGAATTTAAATACCAAGAACTTAGCCTGGACCTAAACTCACAGAGTAATGCTTCATTAGACCTCTCAAAGCTTAAAGCTTACCATTAAGGTGGGAAAGGTAGTCGATATATGCCAGTACATATTCTGGAATGTCCCCATATTTTTTCAGCCCTAGCTCAAAAATCTTAAAGGCCACAGACTTATCCTGCAAACATTGGGGAAAAAAAAAAAAAAAAAAAAAAAAGTTATTAACTTCAGTGAGCTGTGCACCCTCCTGACACTTTTTTGGGATCAGGGTGAGCACCTGTGATTACCTTACTACAATAATACTCCATTAAAGCTGCAGTAACATAGACATGGTGGCGGGTCCGGGCATCCTCTCTGGCTTTCTTAAATATCGTCCTTCCGGATTTAATGCCTTCTGCTCGCCTTGCAAATTTCATGTACTGGATATAAACCTAAGGTGCACATTAATATTTAAATAGCATCAGTGCTAATGAAGAATACCAGGATATCATTCAGTTTTTTACTACGTCTGAGATAATCTTGACTCATAAAATAGAGCAAATGAATTGTAATAGAAACAAGGCTGTCGTGAGCCCCTGCGTTGTTTTGCTTTAAATACAAAGGCAAACCTTTTTATAGATTTTTTTATTTTAATTAAAGAATGGAATACACCTAAGACTGGTCCAATGAAAAGACAGCAGTTAATACACAGATTTTTCAAGGAAGGGGAGGTAAGGAGATGAATGTAATTTACAGAAGCTGGTGCCTTCAGAGAACTCAAGGCTTGTTGTAAAAATGGTAACTTTCCAATAAAGTTATGATGTCAATAAAGCCAAGGAACAGCCAAAAGGCCTGATGAAGCATTTTACTGTACATTATGCAATCCAAGATACAAATCATCCTGCCTGCAAGCATTTATACCTGATCAAGGAAATAATGAATGCACTACTTAATTCAGCAGCCAATTTGTGATTTGCATTTCTTTGGGATTCAACTTCCCTTCACTCTGAATTAGATCACAAATAGCAGCATTCCTCAAGCAGGAAGAACTGGTACATGGTTTCCCACAAAATGTGCCTTTGACAAGCACTAGGATGTGTCTCTAAAGAATGGCAAGTGTCAGTAAAAGGATACCTCTCCTCTGACACTGACCTGTTGTTACACTTCCCACCTTCTTTTGCCTCCTCATGCTTTGTTGTGTCTGTTTATAATAAACTAAATAACTTCTTGAGGGCAGGTTACTTCTGGCACTACCAGAGCTGGCACCTGGACAGTGTTTACTGTGTCACTTCAGCAGAGGTACAGCAAAACTCTGATACCTACATGGTGCATTACAGATTTATTTGCAAACTACATGGCCACAGGATGGCTGTGAAGTATTTTAGATCTTTTATCTTCATTACTTGTTGGAAAAGACTGTGCAAAAAAGACAGAGGAGGAAAGTGCAGGACTTAGGGTATTTCAGTGGAATAAAGACTGTAATTCTGCCATCTCAGTACTCCACCTGCTCCACCAACCCTGTGACCCAGGGGATGTGCTCATTCTGTGCATGCACTGGTGACAATCCACAGGAATGTGGAGACACTAAGGATGATCTTACCAGCGTGGGATCGATGTCCTCGATAGCCAGGAGCCGGTTGTAGATGCTGTGCACTTTCTCATACTTCATCCGGCTCTGGGTGAAAGCAAACACAGAACTGCTCAGTAATTCCTTTCCAGATCATCTCCCAGAATGCAAAACTCAAGCTGGAGACAAAACTAGAATTTTCCTGTTTCTGTTTTTCCCTGGCTGAACACTGCATATGTCAGTCCCTTTACTCAGATATTCTATCTTGTGCAGACATTTTTTACTTCCCACATTCATTTCCCACTAATGGTTACCTATGCACTTTTCAGGAGTCTCTGAAGTCTTTTTCTAACGTAGTAACACTGCAGCAGAACTGCCACTGGGGGTGTTTGGCATAAAAAGACTGTATCCTTTACCTCCATGTAAAAGTAATGTGCAGATAGGTAGGAAAAGGACCTTCTTAACTCTCCAACCTACACATTTCCAACAGTGCACTCTGCTCCCTGCCAGCAGCAGCCCTCCAGGCTGAACTGTGCAGCCTTGCAAAACCAGGACACAGCACACAAGAGGCTGCACTGAAAACTAAGGAAGGACTTTTCTTTTAAAGGCAAAGCCTTTTTCCACCCCTCTTGTCCTGAAGTTCTTCCTGCAAAGATTCTTTCATGATAAAATTAAGTGGGCAAACTACAGCCCTCAGAGGACTCCACAGTCCTCATCTGACCAGTGGGAAACAGCCTTTATTCCTGGTGGAATAAACACCACTGGGGCACTGCTGCTTGTGGAGGCTGTGCAGCAAGGTGGTGGCCTGGGGAAAAGAGATTTCTCCAGAGAGCTGCAGCAAAGGTGGCTCCCATCTTCTATCACAGCCATGCCAACATAAATACCAACCCCCCCAGGAAGCAGACAGGAAAGGTGCCCTCTATGCCAATTTTAAAGTGATGCTGATGCTGTGAGAAATGGAAATTTGCAAGCATTTGCACCCTTATGATAGTTTCAGAAATACAGTCAATATTGAAATGGAAAGACAATAGATTTTCAGGACTTTTGTAGCTCCTACTATGGGCTTTTCCTCTCCATTTTGTCAGCTCCATCTCAGAAACACTGAATGAGAATAAGGCTAGAAGAATCAGTAATTAATTCTAAAGAATTCTGTGTACTCAGGATGTTTCAAATAAATGGCATTATTAACAGGAGATGTGTTTGGATTTTAATGTCAGTACATCACTATTTTTGCTCACCTCTTCATAATCTGCATATGCAAAATAAAGAAGCATATTCTTCTTTAATAAAGTGCTGATCGCTCTTTCATAAATATTAGCAGCCTCATCACTGAAAAGTTTAGCATTGTTCATGTCCTGTTATAAAATAAGTATAATAATGTAATTGTTCAGCATCTGTGACAATGAAGGCAAATTTATGGAATATATTCTGGGTGTGACAAGCCCCAGTGAATTTCCATTCAGTGCTCCAACAAAGAGACAATCATCTCCCCAGTACTTAAGGAATCAAAAAATCAAGCCCAAAAGATCCCCCAAGCCTAAAACTGGCCAAGATTGAAACAATTTTTCATGATTCTTATTTAAAATGCAGTCATTTTTATTTCTTAAAATTTTTAATTTGAAAATTTTAAGAACATGTCACAACCATTTTTCACACCCCCCCCCCTCCTTGATTCAGAGGAAAAACTGACAATACATCACATCAAAACAAAGAAATAAGAGAAAGCCAGTGGCAAGCTGCTTACCCCTTTCTCAGCCAGCAGCTTGCTGGACTGCTCGAGGTACTGAGCTGCTTCATACCAGATGTCTGGGTGATGGCCCAGCACCAGGAGACACTGCTCATAGGCAAACATCACTGTGGGAAAACACGCCAGAAACGCTCTTTGGAAAAGGTACCACCATTGTACAACCCAAGTATGGAACACAAAATTCATCAAATAAATCAGATGCCATCAGCACTAATTGGCTTTGAATACAATGACCACTGCTGCAGTTCTTTTATATTGCCAGGAACTTTGTGAACCATAAGCAGCAGCTAAAACCCACCATGGCCACAGAGGAACAAGCACAGCTCACTCAAAATCAGCCATAAAATCAACCTGCAATCTACTGTTTCCTGACCTGCACTGGAGGTTCAGGGACACACAATTATAGCACTGCCTCCCAAAATCCATTTATTACTTTCAGCTTGGCTTTAGCAAACTCTAGATTTTTTTTTTGTAAAAAAGCACCCACACAATTCAAGAAACTCTATCAACTTCTACTCCAGCACGATCCCTGAACACCAAATCACGTCATGACTTATGCCGGAGCCGAGAAATCCAATTCTCTATGCCCTAGCACGACACCTAATTACCTCTTTTGGTTATGAGAGTTTGATCTTCTGTTCGTAGAGGGTTGCTCTTTTCCCACTGGATGTATTTCTTCCACATGTCCACCTGCTGAGCCTCTTGGGGAGTGTTTTGTGGGGGGACAGAGGGAGCGTTGCGGTCCAGGCCCTTCATCACTGTCTCGTACTCCTGAAACAGAAGCAATGAAGAACAGATTTAAACACACTGAACTTTAGGTTATGCTGTCTAAAACTAATGGAAATATTTTAATATTAGTCTGACACACTTTCATTTGAAGTAAGAACCAAGTTTAGTGGTGGTCTGTAGAATTAAATAGAACAAAGAAAAGTCAACAGAAGGTTGTACCTTTGCCACACGTCGTGCATTCATATAATCTCTACTCCTGTCCTCGATCATCTTCTTGGCTAAGTGAATATTGATGCCCTGGAGAAGGGTGAAAGAAGGAATTGGGAATGTGCAATTTCACTTTGGACACTGAATCTAATTTTTCACAGGGAAGAGCTTGGAAGGGGATGCAAAAGTGATCAAGGACAAAGTTATTTTAAAATACCAATCTCAAGATATTTATTTCACCTAATAAATACATGGGGAAGAACTTCTATCAGAGGATAAACTCACTACTAAAATTCAAGTGACCTGAAGCACCTCAGCTTATTTTTAATCACTTTCAAAAACACAGTGAACTTCACATGAACTGCTGTGGGTGAAATGTATTCGTGATTCACAATTTTGCTCTTAAATGATGGTCAGTGACAGCTGCCTGTCTGAGAGCACATGAGCAATTTGCTTTTCTTGTACAAGGAGTACCAGAGATTGACCTCCAGGCTCAAAGCTCTGCCCTCTCCTCTGTTCCTGAACTGACAGCTCTTATTCTACACAACACACACCCTGCCACAGGCGTGCCTTTCTCAGCTGGGACCTGAGAGGTGCCAGCACTGTGTGACACCCCTCCAGGACTGCACACGTGGGCAGAGGGCTCTGCAAGAGCAGCAGGGGTGGGAGCAGCCAGGCCCTGGGCACAGGGCAAGAACAAAACCTCCAAGAACTGCTCTTAGGCAGGAAAAGCAGCCACCCTTTGGCTGATACCTGTGTGTGGGTGGGCTTTGCTGGCGTGGATGCCAAGATTTTGCAGAAGATGTGCACAGATTTCAGTCTGAGTCCAAAGAGGCACCCGAGCTGGGAAGCAAAGGAAGCTTTGCCTTCACTACAGAAGCAAAGGCACTGTCTGGGATAGCAAACTGGGCCATGTGGCACACACAAACCAGCAATGCCCCAGTTAACCCAGGACCAGGCTGAGGGTGCAGGACTCTCCTGGGATGCACTCCCAGCTCAGCAGCTATGCAGGGCTGTGAGCCAGACTGTCACTTTGTCACTGAGACACGTCTCCCTAAGAGCTCTACCACTTTTGACCGTTCAGTTAATTAAAGACTGGTGACTGACAGGCTGGTATTGTTACCTGGTGGCTACAGCTGAGCTCAAGGAAAGCTGGAATTACAGTGAATGGCCATTAACTTTCCATACTGAGACCTGCACGAGGTCTCCGTGTTTGCTGGGCTGCTGACATGGAGAATCACCTCCCCCTCCAAGAGCCCTTCTGGTGATGAGCATTTCCCTGTGCCAGGACACCCGTGAGCAGCAGCCCTTTCCCTCGAGGTCAGTGTAGCCAAAACAGGACAGGCAGATCCCCGTGTCTGTGCAGAGCAATGGCCCTCAGATTCCAGCAGCCTGCAACAGCCTGAGGGACTGCCTGGAGATCCAGTGTCAGCCAGAGCTGCTCAACTGGAAACTGGACAGGTCTGAGCCGTTGTTTTGGCAGCCTCCCCGTGTATAATGGAAGCAGGAGGAACCAGCAGCGAGAGCCTTCGCTTGCTGTGTGGGAGGGGAAGCGGTGGTTTATGGGGAAGTTGTGTTGGGGATTTTCCTACACTGGAGAAGGTGTGTCCTGGGTATCCTCCCTGGTGACAGCAGGCTCTCTGTGGTGTCCCCAAACACCTATGGGGCAATGAGCTGTCATGGTACATGCTCGTGGCTGGGGATGCCTGGAGTTCTCCCACCCAGAGGTTTTCCCACCCAGAGTACTCCCACCTGGAATTCTCCCACCCAGAGGTTTTCCCACCAGCTAAGCACCATGGCTTTATTAACATGAGAGGGCACCAAGCTCACAACTTGCATAATTAGCAACAAGGAAAGAGAAACTGGCCCTTCTTTCCTGCTCAGTGACCCACAGTGACCACGCCAGTTTGCAGCCAGCAGGAGAAGTGCTGTATGAGCATCCCTGCTTGGAGTGCTGAGCATGAGGGCATCTACACCAGCTTGGCATTGACACTGCTGCTGCCTGGGGCTGGCTGGTCACCAGCTGTGTTTAAAAATGCACTCTAAAGGTGCAGCTACAAAATGGCCTGAAAGGGCAGTGAGTTGAGCTTACGCTGGCTGAAGGCAGCTCTGAGGAGCAGACTCACCTGAAGGGGGGCTGGAATGGCTTCAGGTGAAGGATGGTGAGGAGCATTTTTAAGCACTATGTAACTTAATGCCGTGGAGGAAATCCAAACCATCCCAGCTGAATGCCATTTGACTCAAAGTGAAAGGAGGGGAGTGCCTCCTTGGGGACACAAGCCCTCACTGCCAGCTGAGCCGCTCCATCACTGAGGACAGTGATGTGTCTCTCACCCAGCAGCAATTCCACTGGGCCAGATGGGAAATGGCACAGTCAAATGTATCTCACGGAGAGTCTTTGAAAGGAATTAAAAAATCACTCAGGCAGCCCAGGAGCCCTAGTAGTCAGGTACCTTTTGCCACAGGAGTTGGAACATAACACACACAAAAAATGTGTTTATACTGCTGGTCATCTCTTTTATACATAATTATTTAGTGGATATAGCTTGGGCACCATATTTGATTACATGATAATTATTTCTTTCTGCATGTCCCAAAGAATCCCACTGTTGGTTACCTCTTCGTATTTGTTATAATCTCTCCAGAGCTGCTCTATGTTTATCATGGGGTTCACACAACCACGCTGGTAAACCCTACGGACAGCTGTGATCCTCTGGTTTTCTGCATAAGATCCTACTGCTTCTCTAAACAGTGGGGAGAGAGAGCAACGTCAGCTATGACAGGTCACAACTGGCAGGAACATCAGCATTGCAATAACTGAGCTTAAAAAAAGTTATTTTGAGGTACTTACACGCCTTTCAAAAAATTGATGTAATCCACCCAGATCTAGGTGAGAAAAAATATTACATAGAGTGAAACCAATGGTTAGCTGTATTTGTCATAAAGTTAGAAATAAAATGTGTTTTGATTAAGAAAACATACCTGGTATGACATGATTTCCATGCCAATCTTATCCAGAGCAAAATCATATGCCTGAGCCATTTTTTCTCTGAGGAAAAGAACCACAAAGACCATAAAGCAAGTGTTTAGTATTTAAAAAATTCTTTATTTAAGAGTATTTTTTGGTGCAGGAAATTCTAACCAAACATCAAGGAATGAGAAATATCATTCAACAGCTGAGAGCAAAAATTGATATTCAGATAGCTTTAAATTCCATATTTAGATTCTGTTGGGGTTTTGGTTGTTTGTTTTATTCAAGAATTATTTAAACCCATTGGTGGCAATCCAGCATTTTAACAGTTCTTGGCCCACCCCAAGTCAGTGGAAATCCGTGAATAAAATGAAGTTGAGAAGAAACCAACTGCTCTCCACATCTTCTTAGCTGACAGATGTACCCATTGTTTCTTATTTTTTCCCCTCAGAGTTCCCCAAACCTTTCTGTAATTCTCCAGGAACCCCAAAAGCCTAGGACAATTAGGAGTAGCTCCCTTGTGTGGAAACTGCCCAGAATACTTCACATGATTTCTTATTTCCCCCAAATTCAAAGTATTATCCCTCAAATTTAAAATATTTACAGAATTTCCTTGGTTAGGTTTCAGTGAAAGCTGTGTTTTCCCTCCCCCACATTTCTCCTAGTTTCCTTTACACAAACACATTTCAGTACCTTATTACCTCCTGGGCCACATTAACAGGACAAACAGAGGAAAGGCAAACTGAATAAACTGACACTTCTAAAATTGTTTCAGAACAGTCTTGTAAAAACAAATTAAAACACCTTGCTTATTTTCTCTGTTAATGCATTACTCATTTTGCCAATTATAGTGCAAAGAAACTGCAGTGGGCTGGGGAAAAAACAGTTTATAGATGCTGAAAGTCACTGATATTTTTTGAAGTTCAACCCACAGGAATATAAACAAACAAAATGTAATAACTGAAAAGGGATGAGAGTAACATAACCCAAATTCTGACACCCTAAATTTTGATGATTTTTTTATGCATTCCAAAACTTCCTCCAATTCCTGAACTCCTTACTGCTACCGGTCTCAGCAAGAACCAGTGCTAAATTTTGTGGAGACTCTAAACAGGACACTGAGGGCAAGGACAAAGAGGAAGAAATGTGTTTCAGGTTGGCTCAAGCACCAATCCCATCTGCAGGGAACTGGCATTGGTACACCAGCTCCTCTTATCCCATCCTGTTAAGAGGAATCCAGACTAAGGAACTGATTTTACCCAGCAAGCTCTATTAAAGAGACTTTAATGTTTTCTAAATGCAGATTATATATTAACCCCAACATTCCGACAGAAAATCCCCGGACAGATTTGTCACCCAGGTTCCTCCCCATCCCCTGGTCAAAAATCAAGAAGATATTCACCATAAAACTGGAATAATTCAGAGCAACTCTGGGAACTTACTTGTAACTAGGTAGCTTCCCCTTGGTTTCTCGTACATAGGAAAGGTAACATTTCCATAAATCAATGTGTAAAACCTTCATAAGGCAGCGCTGAAATAACTGTTTAATACATCAAGAAGACGTGATCAGGATTCCAGATACAGAGATTAGGTTTCTACTTTTAAAGCTATACAAAATGAATTTAAACAACCCTTGTAATTATGATTGAGATTTATAGGAAATAGTAAGTTAAACTACTCATTCTTTTGTTTAAAGCATCTCCATGCTATGCAAGGGAACTGGAAAGAATTAAGCAGAGAAATCCCCCTGCACACTTCACTGATTAGAGCTTGGTAGCAACAACAAGTCAACTTTAGTGATTCTTTTTATCTGTGTTTCACATTCAATGACAGCTACAGCGTTTTTTCAATCTGATTTAGCCCAATCACAAGGTACTCGTTCTTGCTAGAGAGATATATTACATATATTAATATGACTCACCTTTTCCACTTTGTCATAATTTTTTGCTTTAATCTACAGGGAAGCAGAAAAAAAACAAATCACTTAAGAAATTATTTTAGAATAGCAGGAATATATTCTTCATACAGTACTAAAGCATTCCAGTTTGTACTTTGCCTAAACTAATTACACTGAAACACCACGTAATGTTGCAGAAATAGAATTAAACATACAAAAGTCATGTATTTTGTTGCAAAATTAGCAGGTTTTTTATTTTTATTTTTAGTTCTTCGATTCCAAAATGTAGGTACAAGTAAGCAAATTTGCTTTCTGATTTGAACATCCAAGACTTAGCCTTTTATTTCAAGAAACCTGCTTCCTTCAGTGCAGATACAGATTTAGGTACCAGAGCTTCTAGACCGAGATTTAGTAACTTAAGGGTAAAATACTGTATTTAAAAATCTACTAGGCTAATAAATGTATTATACTTGAATACTCATTTCTCAAAGTGCACTTTGCTCCAACCTGCTGATGCTGAATAAGGGAGTAAGAACCGTGGAGAACCTGTTTTCCCCAGCTGCCCCAGCCCTGGTGCTCCCTGAGAGGAGGGAGCAAAGCACACTCATGGGCCAGCAGCAGTTTCATTCATTCAGACACACAGCACAAGGACAGGGGGTGAAATTCAGAGCTAACAGGTTGCCCTTCAGGCAGGATAAAGGAAAGCACAGGACTGATGAGGAAGGCAGAGCAGCATCCTGCATGTATGTGTTAGCTCCAGCTATGGTAGCATGCCAGGCAATCCCTACAGACACACCCTGATGACACAAAGAAAATCAACAATGCCCTTAAAACACGCCTTGAAATAAAAGCACCTTTAATAAAATAAGGATTTGTTATGCTGTGTTGCATTTCTGTAAAGCACCAAACTCCCTTTTTAAATCTCATTGCTCTTTGCTGGATTCCCAGCCTTGATTGTGGTGTGAAACATGAGCACCTCTCCATTTCCCCGAGGAGCAAACAGCCCCTCTTGCAGCAGGGATTCATGATTTCAGATGATATCATTCCCAAAGCACAGCAGAATTTTTAATGGATGCATCAGGAGACACAGAGTGCAGGAGATCTAAAATAAGCATGCCCCACCTCCCGTTTCCTGAGCGTCTCTACTTCTGCAACACCCCAGGCCTGAGAGGTTTAAAAGAGCCATCCCCGTTTCTCTCACTCCCAAAAAAGATCAGTTAAAAAGGAGAGAATTGAAATAATTTTTAAAAAAAACTTTATTGGCACACAAGGCAGACTGGACCCTTGTGTCTGTACCATACTCAAACTGGAGCAGGATCCCACCCAGGCTGAAAGAATTCCACACAACCCAGGCTGGAGGGAAGGTAAACCTAATTGTGTCTTGCATAGAGTCCAAAAAGAAAAGAAAAAGGACATTTTTACTTCATCTTTCTTGACAGTAATTTTTCATGTCTCTCAGCACCTCTTATAATATGAAAAAGGATCAGTAAAGAGACAGAGCTCTCAGTCTATGACTCCCACTCCCTGAATTCTAATGCTGTCATTGGCTGAGTGAAAAAGAACAAATGAATCTTGGTTTCTATGTCATAGCACACAGCTGCCTGCACCTTCTTTCCCTTAGACTTAATTCAAGTAAAACCTTCAACAAGATATGCAGGATTAATTTCCTTTTTTAAACAGAGTGAGATAGAAGATAGTATGAATTCTTTTGTGAAAATTATAATTAATTCATGGCTTTGCCACTCTCGAAAGGCATCACCCTCTAGTTATTCAGTAACAAGATGAAAAATAATTTTTAAGAGCTCAGAATGAAAAGCTGTAAGCAGACAGAGCAAAAAACGAGTTTGCATCCCAGGTGCAGCCAGGTAAATAGTGTCAGCAAGTTTAGTAGCTCCTGGCAAGCACTGTCACCAGGCAACATCAAAGGATGGAGCACAAGGAATAGGTATCAATTAGACTGCATGCACTTCCCAGAACCAAACACCTTGAAAAGAAAACTGCTTTGCTAATAAAAGAAGGTATATTCTTTATTTGCATGTGTTATGACTCAAAGTAAAATATTTTCTATGTGATTATCATATGTTAAAAGCTGCTGACCACATCTGGACTTGAGGTCAGCATTCCATATTCATTAAATCCACACAAGTGTTTTGGTAGCTAAAACTTCAGAAATCTTGGTACCAGTGAAGTTAGAAGGCTGGCAAACAGGATTTGTTTAAAAAGCAAAGCAAAGCAATACTGGCTATGGCTTACTGGGTCTCACAATGGAAAAGCATCTCTCCTGCAGGAATCTGTTTGTATTTCTTGGCTCACCCAAGCAAACTCCCCGGCAGCCCTGGCTCACCCAGCGAGGGCAGGTGCTGCCTCCAGGACCCACCATCACACATTTCTTGGTTTTCCTATGACAGACACTGCAACAGGCAGTGATGAGATGTGGGAAAGCATTAAAGAACTGACATTAATACTGTAATTATGTCCTTAAAAGACAAACATTAAGTCAACTATAAAGATATTTACAGCAGCTTATCCTTCAATTTCTAAGGCTGCTGGGATTCCTATTCTGACTGTTTTACTGCAAGGGGCAGGTCTAATCCTCACAGGCTGACACACAGGATCCACAAATCCACCTCAATGAGCTGAGGGATGCTCTCATTCCATGGAATGAGTGTCTCCCCTCCATCCTTCAAGACTACACAAAGACCACCCAGACTGAGCAGCTATGCTTGCGCATTCCTATAGCAAAACACACCTGAACCTGCTTTCCTCTGCCTGTGAAAAGGACAAATTCCACCTATTTTGCTAGAAGAGCAACTTCAGATTTTTTTGATGCTCCAATAAAAAACTGAAGTCACTACTGTATCCTCTTTGTACAAGATGAAATCGTAATATGAGCCAAATTTCTTCCCAGAATACACAATTCCCTATAACGAGCTTCACAAACACTGAAGAGCAGAACTTAATCCATAAATTACACAGCACTTCACCCTTTTAAACAGACTTTTACAATACACATGAATCATTTATAATTATGCAAGACAAGTGGTTTTACTAATCTAGAGATTTAATACTAGTTCTAGTTGTCTGGCAACATGCAACACAAGCCCAAAAAGCATCCCCGTTTTATTTTAACCTTTTTAGCTTTAGTACATAGCTTTTCATGATTAGTACATGATAATTAAGGACTGGCATGGTTTATTTCTATATCCCAACTCCATTTTCTTTCTATCAACTGTTATTTTCCAGGGGGAAAAATATTTTCTCCAGCAGAAAATCTGACATTCACTGCCTCCAGCTCTCCCCGTGGTGAGGTAGATCCTCTTGTTCTCTTTGCTGTGCCCACTGTCCCTGAGCTACTCTCCAAGGTTTTTTAGAGTTTTTTTGGACCTGAAGAGAAACACTCTGCACCCCTGAGACTGCAGCAGCTGATGAGGGACAAACTGGGAGAGAAAGAAACACCACAGCTACACAGGTGTTACCTTTTTGAGGATTTTCCTAAAATCTGGTTTTGTTACACCATTAAGAGGCATGCATCATCCTTAATGTTTGGGTTTGTTGTTTTTTAAAATGGATATATAACATCTGTTTCACAGTATGAATTTACAGCCAGAGTCTAAATATATGTACTTTGAAATATTGCTTTTGTTTGTTAACAGAAGGGAACTCATTGTGAAAGGCCAATATTCATTGACAGTTACACAACTGGGTACTAGATAAATAAAATTGACATTTTAAAAATAAAATCAGACTACATAAAATTTATCATCACTGAATCCATTTGTGTTGACCCTTTTCTTTTTTTTTTTTTTACATTTTGATTGTTAGGATGAAATAATCAACTCTCCACTGTCAAGCACAGTGGGGTGTAATTTAGGCCTCTTGCGGTACAGAACTGTGGGTACAACAAAACACATTCACATTTCTCTGTTTCCAAAGTACAGGCTAGGGACCACAGCAATTCAAACCACCTCAGAGGAATGGCATCTCTGAAAAGATGGAAATGCCAATTCTCTGTTCTGTCTTCAGCCTTTTGCTGTTTGCTGAGGCTCCCAGTCAGGGATTAATTGTGTGAGCACTTCAAACTCATTTTCCGACAGGTCAGGGAACAGCAATGGCCTTTGCAAACAGCAACCCCAGCTCTGCCCAGGCACAAGGAGTGGACTTCCCCATGGTTATTAACCCAAGGAGGCTGGACTATCACTGTCTGAATAACTGGATGTATTATATTGTACATATCTGTATTTATATATATATATATATAAATAAAAATACATATATTACATATGTATTATAACTTATTTTATGCATACTGAACAAGGCATATATTTCATTTCTGCCAGATATTCCAATAAATCCTTTATTTAAAAACATTAGCATGTGACTCCAGATGTAATTTCTGTAATATATTGTTTTGCTACAATTTGTACCAGATATGGCTTGAATTATTAGGTATTTCTGCTGCCTTCATTCAGAGTTTTAATATTCCCTGTGAAAATACAGCTTTTATCTTGCTATTAGTAAAGCCTGCAAGAAGAGATAGAGTACATTGACCATGGGAAAACTCATTTTCTCAAAAGGCAGCAAGATGAGATTCTGCATATTTTCATTCAGAACTGTAATTTTTCACATTCACCTGGTTTCAATTTCAAAGTCTGCCATAAAATGAGATTTGAAAAGTTCCTTAAAATTATTCTAAATTAAATGCCTCCAACTACTATTTACAAGGACTGTTTCTAGAGCTTCCAGAACCATGGCATTAACATTTAAAAGTCATGTCGTTTCCACTAGATATATCACGTGAAAAACAGGATTCACTCACAGCTGCCAATAAAACAGCTGTAATATAGAGGGAGGGAAAACCCCCACTATTTTGCAATCTGCTTCTGAGGAAACCTAAGAATAGAATATTGGAAGGAACCTACCCTGATCACCCAGTCCCACTTCAGGGCTGACAAAAGGCTCAAGGATGTTTTTAATGGCACTGTCCAAAGGACACTGAAACCCCAGCAGGCACTGACCACCTCTCTGGGAAACCTGTCCCAGTTCCACCAGCTTCCTGATCCCCATCATCTCTGAGGTGTCACATACACTATTTTTACACTTAGTTACACTTTCAATTTGCTCACAGTATTTAAGAATAAAGAACTCTATAGTAACTGAGAATACTGGCTCTGCTATTGAAGCAAAGCTGCAGTTATGTAAATCCAATTAACACTCAAAAATAGTTGAACAGGCACTTACTGAACAGATAGTGAGAAGACTGACTTTTAATAGCAAAATTCTGAGCCCCATTACCATTTTCAACAGAAAAAGGTGGTCATGTCTACAGGAAAAATGATAATTAGGAAATGAAGGGCAGCAATTTTCATAAGGAGCTAAGTGGCAGCAGGCAATGGGGACAGGGCAGTGGCAGAAACACAACCACTGCATGAGTGGGCAGTAATACTCAACACTGCTCCTCATTCTCTGAACTTCTTCAAAATAGTCATTACTGCCTCATCACCCCAAGCCTTTCAGAAAACATGCAACAGCCTCCAAAAACAATTAACCAAAGCACATCAAGTTAACACACTCTACCAACATCTCTCCTCTCAGAGGCAGCAGCCTGGAGATCTCCCTCACTGACTGCAAAATTTGCAAAATTTGAAAAGGCTATTTCTGAAACTAAAAACTTAAAATTAGATTTATCTGGAAGTCTGGGAAAGAAAGGAACCCAGCTGCACCAGTCTGAGGGGGGTGAGGGAGCAGCTCAGAGCAGGCTTAAGAAAAGGAGGCAAGAGAAGAACTTCTGAAATGCCCCTCTTCAGACAGAGTAACATTCCCCACTTAAACAGTGTTAAACAGTGTCATTCTTAATTAGAAAACTATGTAAACAGGTAATTACCAATTTAAAAAATCTGCAAGTGGAAGATATCTTTTTGTTTAATCTATTAAGACTGAAAGACCTAGCACCTTTAATTTTCAGATGCATCAGGAAAGGCATCAATCCATACAAATACTTGAATAGAAAATGCTTAAATATGAGTAAACTGCATTCCAAAAGTGCAGTAAGAGAATATGGACAACCTGTTACCTACAGTAAACATTGATCTAGAAGCGATGAAGGATTTACTGCATTAAATAAACTTTGCTACTAATAATATAGTTTGGAATAAAAGAAGAACTACCTACCCCCTCTAATTCCTAAATGCCTTTAGTGTAAAGAGCAAAGGTTTCACTAACAAATAAGAACTCAGAGACAGAGCTACTAAAAACAGTAACTGTGCTTTGGTTTACACCTTAGTGTAATTTGATTAATTTTCACAAATACACAAATCTGCAGGAGTAGCATTTGCCTCTACCCCCTTACAAAAAATGCTGACCTCTTGGTCCTGCAGGCAGGGCCTTCCTTCACGTTAGTATTTGGAAAAGAATGCGTAATTTTCAGGCACCACTCTCAAGAGACTTGACAGAGGGTGTACAGAGAAATATCTATTCACAGGCAACTTTAAAAAAAAAACCTGTGGTGACAAAACAGTGATTTCTCTGATTGAAGAATGATTCTGAATTGCAATCACTGATTTAATCCCTACTTCATTTAGTTAGGACATCAAATACATCTCTTTTGTTTTTAATCTGATTATAAAAAAGAAGCAATTTCTCATGTGCCTTTTTTTTCCTATCTACAGCATCCTACTGCTGTCACTTCTCATTTTGCTCTGGAGTTTTATTTCCTTTCCAGAACACTTTCATTAAAAAAAAACCCAAAACCACCCCCCACCCCAATTTGCAGTAATGTTTGAACACCAAACCCACCTGTTATTACTTGCTCTGATGTTCTTCCTGACTAACTAAGCCTGCAAATATCTCTCATGGATTAGTAGTGAAATGAAGCTGCAAAACCAGCCCTTTTAAAGTCATGATGAAAAACACACTCTGCTCTTCAAAACAAAAGACAGCATCACTTCTCTGTTACTTTACCACTCTACAGATCTGACATTTAAAAATTGCCCAGAAATTGGGGGTGAAGAAGAGAACTGCTCCATGTCTAAGTTTTCTTTTCCTGTGAGTCTGCTGAAGTGGCAGCTCTTTGATGAAGCTCCCAGACACACAGCTCATGTAAGCACTGCCAGCTTTTTTCCCTTGCTCTGTTCCTACCTATTCTTTAACGTGTTCTCCAACTCAGGAAAACCACTGCCTTTTTTATTTAGGCAATTTGCCCATTATGAAATGGAATGTAATATTAGCTGTATGAAGTAATTTACAAATGCTAAGCACCCACTATGTTCTAGCCATATTCTACTTCACAACCAGAGTCTCAAACTCATTTTAATGAGAAGTCAATTTTCAACGTGCCCCGTGGCTTGTAATTTCCTTTTCAATTTCACACTCCCTTTAAGCCACAGCAGAAACCAGCACATTCACACCCTTGCAAACTTGCTTCCTTCCCAACTTAGGCATTTTGGTTTTTCCTATGTGCTTTAGTTCACTTACACTTCTCATTCCTTTCTCAATGTCTTTTATACTTTACAGAAGCAGCGGCATGTTCTGGGATGTGTTTTTGGATAGCTAACATTCACAGATCTGCTGGGATCCTTTGCAGTTCTTAGGAAGTATGCAAAGCAACAGTGACTTTCCTCCTAGAATTAATTTGTTGTCATTTAACTCTCAAATTACAGGACTCAAAAGAACATACAGCACCCATGGACTGCAAGATAATCTTTAACATGACAAAATGCAATGAGATAAATTAACGATTTGCAGTCTCAGCTGTTGGACAGATCACTGAAGTTAAAAAATTACATACTGAAGGAAACCTAAAGGTACTTGGCCCATCTCATTGGGCTAGAGATCCTTAATTTGTAAAATCAGACAAATTACACCATTTGAAACTGTTTTTCCAAAGAGATCAGTCCCTCAGCAGGGCCAATGGAACAGGACACAGGCATTCCTCTAATGCTTTTTTCAGCAGATTTTAATAAGATAATAGGCACCAGTGCCTATTATCCGAGGAGCAGAGATGCACTGCAGTCTGCCAGTGCCACCAGACAGGCTCTACTCCATAATCCCAGCTGGAAATTCCTTGCAACACTCAGACCTAAAAACAAGGCAGGGATCAGAGCACTGCAACAGATTACATGGAATAAAGGGTATGTGAGGCATGACCACCTAAGGGAAAAAAGCCAATTGTTCCACTACGCAGATCTCACAACTTACAAGGCTCCAACCTAAGATTTAATTTATTAAGAGTCTTAATTTGAAATCATTCTGTGTTTTCACATCAGAAATCAGTGTCCATTACAGTAATCTACATCTGTTTAAAAAAAACAATCCTGCTTTCATTTTGCTATCCTCACATTTTTTAAGAAATTAGCAGTTTACTATGTCATTTGAGGGAATAGCTGGGGGAAATGGGGTGTTTTAGGGGGCACTGAGGTCGCCATTAGGTTTATAGTTTTATAATTTCTCACTACACTCATCACATGGCTACAGTTTTGATGCATTCTTTTCAGAAGAAAAGGGTTTGCAGAAAAGGGCAGAAAAGGGTAAGTTTGATAAGTATATTTTTTCCAAACTGTCAATTCTAGTATTTCAGAGAATTTGTTTTAGTAAAACACAGCTATCAAATAATAATAACTTTTATGGAAGAAATCTCTGCTCATTTATCAAGCCAGTTAATAGTAGAGCTGAGCAATTTACAGTTTCAAAGAGACCTTAAAGAGATCTTGAATATCAAATTTTAAAAAAGCTATAATCTGTAAGGCAGCCTCCACAGTGACTTAGCAGGAAGGGCTGATAGCCCAAATGAAGATACCTTAAGACCAGAAAGAACTGCTGCCCTTTTGAGTGGTCAAATTCATTCAATAATGGCTCACATTTTCTAGCATGGAACTGGTCTCATAAAGGCTCTCTGCAGTAAAGCCAGCCAAACAAGCAATTCTCCTAAGGAAAAGGAATACAGGTTATTCAAAGAGTAAAAAATGGTACTAGATGATGTAATTATATCATACAGCATAATCTTCTTACTCTTGTAATATTAGCACAAGATCAGCTTGGCCAGTTAGTAGAGAACAAATTGTTCTTAATATTTTGCCTCTGTTCTCAGAACATAAGGAGCAATTTTCCAATAATTTGTAGCAGAAATGGCCCAGAGAATGGTTCTCAAAACCATTAGACTGATCCTCAGGCTCCAGAAGTGCCCAAGGGCTCTCATGTCTGACCACACAAGCCAGCTGTCTCATCACAGTAAACCATAAATCAGAAATATCAAAGTTAATAGTCCAGAATAATGCTCAGGCACAAGTAATTCTCTGCAACTGCATCCCAGCATCGATTTGTAGCTGACAAGATGTTGTATATTGTATATTGCTTGATAAAATAAACCCTACCAAAGGTAACCACTAAACCCAAACAAAGCACATTTCAATGGCAGTGCTACCAAATGAATCTTTAAAGGGATGTGGTTCCTGGGTTTGCTATGGATTTCCTGTGAAATCATTAAGAAACATGATTATGTCAATAATTTACTAAACTAAGATACTAATCTGCCTCTGATGATGACTGAACTGCTTTTGGTTCATATTAATGAAGTATTCCTGCTGAAGTACAGGGAAGTTATATAGGCAGCTGCCCCCATCAAAAATCTTTCACATGTCTCTCAGAAATCAAAGAAATTCCCCCTTTTTTGAGAATGTATATTCTTAATCAGTTACTGAGAAATCCCATCTATAATATTAAATTAGTATTAGAAAAGGAAAGACTGTATCTGAACAGTCTATCACAGAATTAAACACATAGATTTCTGTCTTTTGGCCATGCAGAGAAAACAGAATTCACTATAAAAATAGCATTCAGTGGTAAAATAGTTTCCTTTAAGATAGGAGTTTTACTACAGGGTTTCCTCAGTATCTAGTTACTACATCTGGACTGATCAACAACCTAATCCAAAAATCACATGAACAATGCAAATCTTTTTGGTAAAACCTTGATCCAAGAACTTTTTATGGATAGGCTCTGCATAACTACTCTGGATCCTCCTCCCAGAATAGCTGAATTTGAGTGTAATTACTATCTTAGCTAATGAGACTGCTTATATTACAAATATTTCTAGAATATTTAAATGCTATACTGTTTTTCCCCTTCAACACTGTACAAGTAGTTTTTAAAGTGGGTTCTTCTTCTCCTTCCTAAACTTCAGCTTCATGGCCTCACAGGTTAAAGCTAAGTCTGCTCAACTTCCATCCATGGGAACAGTCCCTTTATTCAAAAAACAGGATCAAGACAAAAATATTTGTATAGCTACTTTTAAATCTATGAGTTGATGTCAGTGCTTAAATAACATAGTGACTTCACACTTGAGTAATTGGCTACATAGAGATGAACTGAAGTTGGAAAATAAAACCACAGATCACACATTCCCATGCTTTAGAAATGAAATGTAAGAGACATTGCTACTGAAAGGTGAGGGGTTAGCTCTACACTAAAGTCTTTTAATTTTACAGGTCAGCTCAAAATGACTGACACTTTATGTGAGGTTGGTTCCTGTTTGTGGGCTTTTTCTATACACTCTGTGCTCTCAGAATTACAGGATTAAAACCCATTGAAGTCAGCTGCACTTCTAAGACAAAAGAATTGTAAAGACAATTCACCGTGTTGTTCCTATTTGAAATTCACCGGTGTTGGGTTAGAGAGAAGAGCTGCTCTGATGTCAGATTTCAATGGAACAGTCACGTGCTAATGTTCATTTCCTAAGCAGCCTAAGTAGGTGCATTTGCAGCTTGTTTCACCTCTTAGGAGGAAGATGAAATGCAGAAGCCAATGACAAATGCAGTACAGAAACTCACAGCCCTCGTAGCTAAAACACAGCTGACCTCCCGGCTTCCTCCCATCTACCCCCTTCTCAGCATATTGAGAAGAGACACCAGGAATTTGGGTCACGTATTTAAGCTAAAGATCCTGGTTTTGGAGTAATGAAATAAACTTTCCTAACCTTGCCAAAGAAAGGTCAGCCTTGACCCATATGCTAGAAAGAACACCTGCTTAACTAACCAGAAATGTGCTATTTTTACAGACACCTGTACACAACAAATAAATGCTGCTGGCAGTTCTGTCCCCCACTAGAGAACACTGAACAATTACAGCTTTTTCTTTTTTTTCCAGTAAAGCCCTGTTTGGTATTAATAATCTCATTTCCTTGCTGCTTTTCACAAGAAGTGTGTTTTCTTCTGCCCCCCACCACCACCAAGTGCTGGCCATGCAACATGAGACATCACAGGGAACTGCTGTTCTGAGACAGCAGACATTTGCTCAGTTTGGTATTTCTCTCCCATACCCCTCTAACCAAGCATTTTGGGGCTTTTCTGCTATAATTGATCATTCAGAAGCCCATGGTTAAGTGTTCTAAAACTTTTTTCAGAAAAAAAGCCTCTTCAGTAGGTGGACAGCAGGCAATTATTTGATTCAGAAAGTCAGGACTTGACTTTGACTCCTATTGTTATGTAAATACAGAACACATTCAGACAGCACTTGAATTACAGAATGCTGCAAATGCCTGCAAAAAGAAAATGAAAGCATAGTGTTAAAAATGTAGGCTCCCAGCTAATTTAATTTGCATAGAAGCACGAGGGATCTCAGATATCCTAAGATAGCTCTTTTTTCGTCTATTTTGCTGCTTTAAGCTAGGATGCCAAGAGCAGGTTTGATATAAAAACACCAAGTACATGACAATACCAAAGCACTCTGTAAAAGTGACACCTAACTAATATAGCAGCTGAGCTGAGAACCCCCAGCACTGGCAGGAAATATTTGGCTAAGTACAAAACATAGACCTGCTTCCAAAACATCATGTAAGCCCTCTAAATTGAGAATGTGCAGCTCCCAGCAAGGAGGCCAAGGCTCCCAAGAAAAGGTGTGGATCTCCCCACTTCCAAACTTAAGCCCAGTTTTGGAAGAGAACAGCGCTTGGCAATGGTGCTTGGCTCGGTTTGGGTGCATGTCGTCATGATGATGCAGCAGGCTTTAAAAATCCTCTCTGGAGGCTCAACAACACGCTGAAGCATCACTACAAAACCTCTGTGATTGACTGAGTCAGCCAGCATTTGAAAAGAGAACTGACTTTCAGTATTGACTGCAGGAGAAACCTCTGCTCAAAGGTGAAAAGCAGCATTTTTCAAGGCAACTACAGCAACTCTGCCAGCCTGGGAGGCAAACACAGGTACTACCACAGGGTTCAAGCAGCTGCAGCAACTCAGCAGCTGCTCAACATTTCTGTGCATTAGAGGCACAAAGGTGCCCTCCAAGAGCAGTGAAAAATGTTTGACTGTGAAGCTTGTGCAGAAATGACAGACTGCTAGAAGTCTAATGATGCCTCCTCAGTGCAGGGTCTTCATCTGACTCACACTAAAGATCAATCAGATTTGTCACACTTAGTTATTTGTAAACACCAGTTCTTTTCTCACCGGCAAATTAAAAAACCCACAGCTGACCTTATAATTTTACTAGGGGTAAACCCAAATTTTGGGAGCATCAGGAAAATGACAAGTATGTTATGTCTAACTTTGCGCCTTTTCTCTTTTGTAAACAGTTGATAATGCAACAGTAATATTTTTTAATGGCTAAGACTACTAGCACAAAACTTACCTCCATTTGCTTAGTGCCAAAAAATATTCCTGAATTCAAGTCTGTCAGCTAATTTTAAAGTTCCACAGTACTTCCCTTTTAGTACCCATCCTGTATACACACAAAATAGAATGTGCTTCAATCTGAAATTGAATTCCCCACCCAAAAAAGTGAGGCCTGAATTAAGTTTCGTCAGATCTTACGTGGGACAACTTCAAATTTTATCCTTTAACAATAAATCATATTATCTGTTTCCTGCTCAGGTTTACAAGCACTGATATTTTACCAAGAGCAAATACTGTGGAATATTTTGAGGTGCCTGCCCATTCTGCTCAAGTACTACTGTGTAGAATTTCAGTCAAGCTAAATTTATTGCTAACATTTCCCTGGGGAATGGTAACTGGTGGACATTAATCATGGACAAGGTACCAGGGGAGCAATTTCTTTCTTAGGGGGTGGAGTAGGGATGGGGACCCTGCTCTGTGTTTAGCTTGCACCCATTGCACTTCTTTGGGTAACTCAGACCAACAAGTCATGCATTTGGGACTATTTTAAGAGGGCGTTTTTACAAAGAAAACCTTAAATAGCTAGTAGAGTTTTCCAGGGCACCTATGTGTGCTTTTAAACATTTATCTCTGTCTATTTATAAACAGTCCATTTGAGCTTTACAGTCTTTTTTATAAATGAACTCTACCTTCCCCTAGTCACTTTTAATCCAACTATTGGTCCTCATCACACGGAGTAAGAATATCTAGCACAATCCTGTAATTAGGCAGAACTTAAAATTCCCAAAGCCACAGTCAGGACAAGAATGACAAAATTCCCCTGGTGCAATGAAACCTGCTAGATTAAGGCTCTCAGTGTAGGGCCTGCTTCTCTGATCTGGTATGAAGGAAATGTTTCCTCATGTATGAACCTGTCAGCGTTGTCAGGCTGTGCAGGTACACTTCCAAAGCACACTGCTTTTAACTAAACTGTTAATTACTGCAACACCACAGAAAATCTTGGGAAGGGGTCAACTGACATAGCTGGTGGAAGGAAAACTGCAAGTTAAGCTTCCAAAAGCAAATGTGTTACAAAAGCAATTTTTGTAAACTTATTCCCTGTCATCTTCAGCTTGTATTAATTGTATATTAGAAATGCTTAACACCTTTAAGTAGCTGCAAGCCTACATATATTAAATTACCATCATTCTAGCCCCTGCTGCATTAACATCAATAGCAAGGCTGCTTGGACCTCAAGCCCCTGCATGCTGTAATGCAGTCTTCTAATTATCTGTGATACAATATGAAAGAGTAACCTACAGAGACTAACCAAACCATGTTTCAGGGAAAGTTTAAAAGAAATTAATTCAGAACTGTGTCTACAATATAGTGCCCATCACAGGCTGTTAAATGTGCTTGCACACTTGACAAATGCAATACCATGACTAAACAGCAGCTGTTCAACTGCATAAACATAATTTAGAGATAGCAAGAGTATCACATTCCCTCTGCAGTAATTACAAAGTGAAAAAGTTTGTCATGGGATTAATTTGAGATTTATTTTTTAGATCCAATCAGCAGTTACCTTTCATTACTAGAGAATCTCCCCCCACCAAGACCCTTTGCTGTCCCATCTGAAATGGTCAGTGCAATTACAGCACTGGAAGAACACGAGAGTTCACAATTCTTACACTGAACATGCTCCTGCATCTGCCCATAAAAACAGACAAAACCACACTGTGATGGGTAGGTAGGAATAGAGAAAAGGCAGGCCAATACTGGGTTTGAGACAACAAAAATAAAGAGGAAATCCAGCTCTATCTTCCCACACCTTTACATACAGCACCAAGTTATGTTTTTGCATTCAGACTGAAACTGCAGATAATTAAATCCTTTTCATTGAAATTCCAAATATATTCTGCATACATTGTTTTTCTAAGTACCTATAAATTTTTAGGTAGCCTGAGTAGACAATTTGCACTGATAATTACCCACTCCTATTTCTACTCTATGATTTCAAAAGAACATTATTAATGCTGTGTGACCTTATTATCTAAACATACACACAAATGAGCACAGATGCACATACATAGTCTGAGAGATTCCCAAGGAATCCACAGGCACAGAACCTATAGTATGTCTTCATTTAACCATAAAAATTAAAATAATCAAAATGCTAAATTAAGAGAATGTTGTTTTAAACACAGTTTGATGTTTAAATGCAGTTCCACTGAACACACTGAAGTTAGCTCACGTGCTAACTTCATATCTGTTTTATTTGCAGGACAGCACATACACAACAATACACCTGCCACCCCATTTTTGCAAATCTAAATTTCAAATGGAGAGTTCATTTTTATTTTGTTTAAACAGTTAAAACTGTGTCTGAAAACCTGTACTTCGAGGGTGAACAAAAGATGAAGGAAATTTACTTTGTTGCAGTCTGGACATAAAAAATCCTATAAATTGAACAACTAGGTGTAATTTTAGTCCAAATGCAAGACCTGAAATGTATTTTAAGCAATGTACTCATTCTCACAAAAACCAATATAGAAGTATGAGACTGTACAGTCATTTCTTGTTCTAGTTTCACACACTGGTTATTTCTGACTATTTCAAGCACTACTGCAAACCATGAAGAACTGGACAGAGTATCTTGTCCTAAGTTTCATCCAGATATATTAAAGGAATCAAAGGAGGTAAGACACTTGATCGTCCATCACAGTATTAAAACTTCAAATTAGCTGATTAGAGGAGTAGTTTGAATTAAGGATAAAAGCTATGTAATTTAAACATACATACAAGCTGTTTTACTGAAACTCAGAGCCAGGGTGAAAGCATGAGTAAGATGACCACACATCCTCAGCACACTAACTCTTCTCCTTTTGGAGTATGTCTGAGATGTTAAAGCTCTGAAAGCCTTGAGCCCAACAATCTACAAGAGCATTGGTTGCAGCACCTGCCCCCAGATCAGCAGGGTGTTGTGCTCACTGGAACTGGTGCAAACTAAGATGAATGCACAGCCCCTGTCACAGGGCTTGTCCAATCTGCTTCTAAGGGAACAGAGCCAGCCCAGTTTTCACACTTCAGGTTAGCAGTGAGGTCTAGCAAAGAGTCTTGTCTCAAGATGCAACAGGACTCCAACCTAGAGAAGTTATTACTGAAAATTCTGCACAAACTCAATTAAAACCAATACCTTTCTACTTCTCTGCCTAACCTAAAATGTAATATTTATGATGTTCAAATGAAGCCTGGAAATGCATCCATGCTTTTCTATTATGAATATTTGTCATTACCAAACCAGCTAAACCCCAATACAGATCAGATTCAAGTTACGGTAAGATTTCCTCATGTGTAGTTAACTTCATCTATATAACGTGCACAAAGCAAATGCTACCTTTGCACTGTTATGCAGCTATGGACCAATGCATATTCCTTCTTCTCACTTTTGAATTGTTTTATATAAGAAACAAACAAACAAAAAGTCATAGGATATTAGGTACACACGTCATTGCAGAAGTCCAAAATTTCACTGGATATGGAGCTCCCAACACTGAAGTGAGAAAAATCAAGAGAAAAATGAGGCAGAAACCCAATGCACACTTGTAAATGAAGACCACTGGTACTAAAAGAACACAGGAATGCCATGGGGAAGGGCTTGCTTCCACAGACCTTCCAGCTAAGAAAAGTCACTGGACTTCATCCCAGCCATGATTCATGACAGAGGGAACTGAACTTCTGCACATTCTGCAGCAAATAGTCACATATTTTATGTAGTAGCATTAGCAGAGGTCTAACAGAGAGTGTTCTCTCAACCATCACACTTCTCTGAATAAAGAACATCAGGAAACTCAACCAGCTGGCAGTTGGAAGAGATGTAGAAAAGAATCAGAAATTACAATTATAGTTTCCTTCTCCCAAGCAGATGGAGAACCAACCAATAGCAAATACAGGGTACACAAGAAACCTGCTTTTACTTGTGGTTCTTTCAGGTTCAGATGTAAGAAGCCCAAGTTTGTGCCTGACCTGACACAGATTCACCTCTCAAAATATCAACAAAGAATCAACAAATGACTTCAACAAAAGAAAGCACACAATGAGAGTAAGTTTTCACTGTCCTTGTTACATTTGAAAGTGAGACTTCAGAAGTGTTGTGAACAAGAGTACATAGCTAACATGTCTAACAGGGATATATATTTCTGTCACCCCACATGGAAAGAATACAACAGAACAGGAAGTAGTTTGTGTTTATTCATGTGTAAATAGCAACACACTATAGAAGAGGGTTCAGAATAATCTCTTCATTAGGCATCGCTTCCACTTCAAAAACTTGCTAAAACTTCCCCACAGTATTTTTAATGATCAAATACAGAAAATAGAATTCTGAAGAAACCCACTAGCGTTGTACTGCACGCATCTTCTCAAACTACAAATGTCAGTATGTCAGCAACTTTCTGATATTACACAGCTTGTAGGACCAGGGGAACTATGCAAGATGTACACACCTGTATTGACATTTTGAGCAGAAGAGACAGGAAAAGAAGGTGCATTCACTTTCTAGTGCAAGTCTACAATAATCACACAGACAGAACAACATTTATTAACAGGAATGGAACAAGTCCACACATGAATAAGAAAAGATCATAAATAATACAGTTGTAAAAAAGATTGAAAATCTCAGACTGAGGTAGTCAAGACTGTGCAATATGGGTATTTGTACAGAGCACCTGTACAGCAGTTTCTCAAAGCAGAAGCTTACCATGAGAAATGTGGCTGGCTAGTGGGGTGGGCATGGATTATTATGGGGATGCCTTCCGTTAAGAAATTCACTAAGAGCAGCTGGTGATACACACAATAGTTTCAGTTGAAAGTGCCACTAAACAGAATCTCAGCCAAGAAGTCTATTCTACTTTGACTTCCGATTACTCCATCCTGACAGAAGTCTGTTCCCATTTTTCCCCAAGCAGAATAATTTTGGTGATATGTACAACGTTCTCTTTTCTGAATTCATAACCAACTAAAGTAAAACAGGGGAAGAAAATGCTTTGAAGAAACACAGACATTTTAAACAAAAACAATCATTTTTCTAAATGGTTTTATTTACATTTTTCATATACAAGTACGTTAAATGATACATTCTGACTAGTATCCACACCAGTGTGAATTACATGGGTTAAAGATACTGATGTATTGCATATGATGAAATGCAAAACAATCAACCCTAAGCTGTGGTCCCACCCCTTGAATCCTCATACAGCATCTGGTTTGTTACCAAGACATTTAAAATTCAAAGTGTCCATATGAAAGAAAAATTATCTAAACAAATGTATCTGGTTGCATTTCGTTAGGACAAGCAATAACACAGGAGTCTTACTTGCAAAATTCGCAAGACAAAAAAATACATTTTAACAGCCAAACCTTTTACATGCACGTTACCAGCTTTGTATTTATTGTTTCTAGACTTGGGCTACTTGTCACAACTGTCTTCTGGATATGATTTTTAGGTCTTTAATTATAGCAACCTTTTAACCCCTACTAACAACGGTTCAAAGTGACCAGGATATAATGTACACTCAATAAAAAAGATAAAAGGTGTGGTGTGAACTGGCCTGAAGCATTCAGGAGAATTACAGAGGAAAGTTTCCACTCAGAGTAACTGGAACTTAAAATTCCTTAGATCATTAAGAAAAAATGTTGCAGATACTTGAATACAGTTTAATAAATGTGCCTAAAAGGATTTTCAATCTGGTGACTTCTCAAAGGAAACTAGCAGAGAAAAAAATGACAACTTTAAATGCTTGCTTCAGAACTACTGAAGCATTTATGACACTGGTAAAGTAAATGTTCTTTCATGAGCATGAAAAGCATTATCAGGACTTTCTGTGTCTAAAAGATGGCTCAAACAGTCAAAGTGATAAAGGAAATAGTAACAGACAGCTGGGCCTATGGGATCATCGGGTATTAAATTGGATTTATTTTCACATTTCTGTAGCACTTTTTAGCCAGGTGCCAAAAGCACTTTAATCACTAAAGCAGCCTCACAACAACCCTGTGAGGTAGGTAGGTATCTGTTTTGTAATGGCAAACAGGTTAAATAACTTACCCAAGGAGACACAGCACATCAGCAGAGCAGGCTAGAGTCCAGACTGTGTGATCTAGGAATTTAACATTATGGAACATGTGGAGCTGAGACTTAGACACTCCTTTATACAACTGTGAAAGAGTCAAGTTTTCTGAGAGGAGGTTTTTTATGAGAAAGGTATCGAGAGAGAAATGTACTTTAAGTAACCAGAAAAAACAAGAGTCTGGGAAGAGTAGCACTACTGTTCCCCTTCCTAAATTTTAAGAGATGCAGGATAGCAAGTTAACTATTTTACTTGTTTAAATACTTATCAAATCCAAAACTCTACTGAGATGTTCAAATAGTACGACCCAAAACCAGCTGTGAACTGGGAGCTGTTTCATCCACTTATATTATTTCTATGTCCTGTAATTCTTCTTTGAAGGTCAGAAGAAATAAGAACCAGCGCAAGAATCCAAACATTTTCATCAATTTCAACTTTAATAGTGTAATTCCCATTAACAAACTGTCAAAGCATGCTCTTCCTTATTAATCTCCATCTTCAGCTGACTACCTAACTAGTCCCAATGCAGAGAGCAGAGCATATAAATCAGTGCCTGGCACAGAAAATGGTAAATGTGAAGTATTTGGTTACTTCAGCACACCCAGTGTATCAGTTGCAGCGAGCTGGATGATACACTAAGAACTGCTCTCCACTGTATTCCACTAGGGAACACAGTCATACACAAAAAGCAGAACAGTCAGTGAGCTGAACAAACACAGCCGTAAAACTGAGAGGTGGTCACAGCAGTAAGGCCTGCACTTACAAGTTATACATTACAAAAGGAACTGGCACATTCAGTTCTTGTCCAGACAGTTTTTGTCCAGATAGATATCAACAATTCCTACTGAAGCCTGGAAGTGACTAAAGGGAACACATTTGTTAAGTCAGACAAAGGGGAATTTAAAGGCTTGGAGAGTACAGCTGTTAAAGGGCTAATTTCTTCTTTGTAAGGCTATTTTCATAACCCTCACCCTGGCTCATCTTCCAATATACCACAGCTAGTTAATGCTATTCAGCTCTGATTTATGTCTTTCAGAGGGCAAAATTCTCCAGTGAAAGACAACCTTCCAGAAAAGAACCCCCACTTCCCTCCCCCTTCCTGTCTTTCTGGGATTCGAAGAGGAAACTTTTTCATGCTAAAGAGTAAAATACTTGTTTTGATATCAGAGGAAATGCAGGTAACAGATGACTGAAGATTCTGCAATTTTCAGATTTCAATAACAAGGCAGCAAAATAAAAAGCAGTGCTGGAGATCTACCACAGGTTTATTTTACTAAGTCACTGCTAGAAAGTTCTATACTTCTCAACAGCCCAAGAAAAGCTTTTTAGCAGGAGGAAGACTACTAAAACTGCCATGGAAAAACGCTTTTGGAAAATACTTATACTCCTTTTACATCTTAAGGCTGCAATACAAGAAGCCTGAACAGAATTCTGCTGCTTAGACAGCCTTCAAAAATTAACTGGTCTTAATTTAACCACAATGTTAAAAGAACATTTGATAAAGTATTTTGATTTGAGCTCACCCAGATGGATTGGAAAAATGATATGCAACTGAAAACAACACTGAGAACAGCACCCAATTGTGTGAGTGCATTGTTTTTAAAGAGAAATTTGGAAGTAAGTTATTTCAGCTTATAGCTATATATGCTCACACATGCTTTAAAAAAAACCAAAGCAAACCAGAGCAGTATTTCTTCATTTGTAAATTGGCCACTTTATCAGTTGTAGTATGCTACTGTAACCAGGAAAGCTGAAAATTAAGTCATAACTGGGAATTTTAAAATTTGGCTGTTGAGATAAAAGATAAACTTCTGAAAATTACCCTCTTACATTTCTTTGAAATATAACCCTCTTCAGGTGTAACCCCTACCAGAAATTTACGGTTCCTAGTTTTCCATTGTTTTGAATAACAGAACTATATATTCCATTTCTCTAATATTTGAAGTGTATTAATAAGCAGACACACAAGAAATGGTGATGGTTACGACAATTCTTTCCCTCTCAGATTTACCTCGTGTTCCCCTGGTAAACATAAATGCTGAGGTATTCATCTGCCCTCCTTGAAAGAACAGGGAAAAAATTCTACCCCAGACTGTTACAAGCTCTGCCACTGTTAATGTTTCTAAATACTCTTAGATTATAAATTAGGGGAGGTGATGTCTGTCAGTTTATCTCTGAAGGCGGTTTAAGACAGGAAGCTTTACACTGGTAACAGGACTTTCTGCTGAAGGATGTACAGTATAGTGCTGGCTTTCTGAGATGGCCTTACCCAACCCTTAAATTTGAGGCAAGGGACAGAGAAATGTTTTCCAAAAGCACAGAAATCAGGTAATTTAATGCAATTATGAAATTAGATTAGATTCTGAATGCTAGAACCTGTAGCAAACATTTCAGGGTACAAGAGGCTAATGGATTTGGCTGCAGCGTCCAAAAAGGAAAAATATGTATTTGTATGTTAGTCCATCTGCAATCTCCCAAACGTGAATAACCACCAACATTCTAACTACTGCTACAAACCCCTGGAAACAAGATAGTGAAAAATCTATATCTTTAATTTGGTAGCATTCAATTTAGATGAGACTATTTTGCACTGTAGCATCTTTCTATGAACTGCAATATAAAAATTTCTGTTAGATTCCCATGATCCCAACTTTCCTTATCTTCAAAATTTACTGCCAGACATTTCTGGATACGTAATTTAATGTAAAATAAGATATAATAATTATGCAATGAAATTTCACATCAAATGGAAGAAAAAGAGAGCTCATTTCTCATCTACAGAATACAAGTCCCCACCCCTGAATTTTAACATATACATAAAATCTGTCTCAAGGAAAATGTGCAGCCGGAAGATGCCCACAGAAAACATGTTTTAGTATTCAATAACAGCTACAGAAAGGAATCAAACCAAAATGAACACCACCACCCCACCCCATGATCATACAGGGAATTTCATGGCATGTCATTAGAGACAGTTCAACTGATCAATGCACTTAGTGGTAAGTCTTTACCCAGTTATGGAAACAATCACAATTTGTTGGGATTTTTAAAAGCTAATGAGTTGGGCTAATGCATTTTCATTCCAGAAATTAGCTTCCATCCCCACACCCTCCCTGCAAACACTGTTCACAGAAAACACAATTTCCTAAGAAAGCAAAAAAATAAAAAATAAATAAAAGAACCAAATATTCAGAGAAAGTCACTCTAAGTTTGTATGTGTAAATAAAAAAAAAGTCCTCTAAGTAAATGACACGGGAGGCAATAAATTGACACGACAAGCAAATAAAAGGCTAAAGCACTCCAATACCATTGAAACAGTTTTAATGTTGTTGCAATTCCATAATGCAACAATCATCAACTCATAAAAGACCCAATACTTTAGAATTCATTTTAATCATTCCTTCATACCTATTTTACAAAATAAAGGCAAGGCATATTTAAAATCCCCTTTCCCCTAGATATTATGTGCCTATCTTACTCATGCTTATAAAAATATAAATTTAAAATCCTATGAAATTTTATATAAGAAAAAAATGTAAAAATATTAACCTCTGCTTCAATGTACAGTTTCCAGAATCTGCCAGAACTGGGGAACTGGGCAACAAGGCGTTCATAGGTCTTCCGTGCTTTGTCTATAGGCTGATTCTAAAAATTGAAAATCAAAACAGCATTTACAGTATTATGATTTATGTAAATGAATATGTTGATTTTACTCCAGAACCAAAGAGTGTGAGTGGACCATAGATAAGGAAATGTAATCCTATATCACTAAACCTGTGCCTCTCGAATGAGAATGCTCCAAGCGTCAAGGTCATATGGGTTTTCTTCTAGTTTCTTTTCAGCTTTCTTCACTTTTTCTGGGACATATTCCGCAGTCTAGAAAAATTAAAAAGAAGACATAAGAGATCACAAGCAGTGTTTGAAAAGTTCTCTTCCACCTACACAGTCAAGCTAAAGATAACATTTCTGACAGTGTAATATTCCAGAGCTCAGCTTTTAAGATGGAGTTTCTAAACTGGAATTCAGCTGGAAAACAAATTGTCCCAGGAAGATAACACACACTTAGCACAAGTTCTACATGTTATGGACATCAAGATGTTAGACTAAACCAATTCAATGTCTAAAACATGAAAACAAATTTGAGTTTGCCAGAATATTTACTGCACTATGAAACACTTTTACCAACCTGCAACGTTAAGATGCAAAAAGTAAATTCAGGCCAGTATTTCTATTACAGAGCTCAGGCAAACAAATCCAGGTTACTGCAGGAGTCATTCTGCACATGGAGAACAGCAGATATTTGGTATCACATGTTTAACAAGAAAGCTAGGAGATGAAAGTTTAGCAGAAACAGATACACACTGCCCAAGCACAATTTCGTTGTTCACTTTCTGATCTCTCAATCCTACTGATGCCTTCCTGCAGTTTTGGCACTGAAACCACCTTTTTCTTTTTAACATTAAGGCATTCCTATTGAAGATTATTTCAAAGCTTTTTTTGAGGCTAAAAGCTTTACCAAATTGAATGTAAACTTGTTAACATAGTTACCAGTATAATATAGTTTTAAGAGTTCTTTCAAACACTTTTGGAAATAACCTGCTTTATGATTTTTAGGGGTTTTTTTTCCTAGATCTACCATTGTTAAATCAAAGTAGAATAAAAAAATTACAGTGTCAAGATCACATAGAGACACCCTCAAAATACATGCTTGGTACAGCCCTAAATGATCCAAAGTTTATTATTAAGCCTGAAATATTGTTCTGGCCTGGAAGCAACTTATTTACTAACTTTCCAAACCTGGCTCATTTTTAGGCAGATAATAGCAACACAAAAACCACACCAAATAAATTCTTGCCTTTGTGAGATGAAACATTAGTAACCCTTAAATCATTACTCTAAGACCTTGCTGGTGAAATTTTCCAATTTAACTATATAATTACTGTTAGGATATTCATCTGTAATGTATACTGCAGTGGGACTGATTCACCATGCAGAAAATTCTAAAAAAAACCCCCAATCCCTGGCATTTGCTAGAAGATTATTTCAAGGAACTGATTTTAATTCTTAATATCAAGTCTGGATCCCAGAATCACAGGATGGGAGGGATCACAGTGGGTCACCTGGTCCAACCTCCCTGCCCCACCAGGCCCATCCCAGAACATCCTTCTGAAGCTGAAAAAGACAAACAGCACAGAGAGAACCAGCACTCCTCTCTCAAAGGTGCCATCACCACTCCAGAATGTGAAGCAGAAGGTAACTACACTAGCTCTGAATATTTTTCAGTGTTACCAGTTTTTGTGTCAGTCCTATTAGGAGGATATAATTCAAAGCATACGCCTTTAAAGGTATTTTTTAATAAAGCTACTTATAAAATGGAAAAAGGATCAAAAATGTTGCAGAACTGTTACATGGACATGTAGTGACAGATATTCAATAAAGGGAAAAGCAAAGAATCAGTAGGCTGGGCTTTATAGGAGTTTAAAGATTATTATTCCTCTTCATTCACTTCTCAAGCAATTTTTAACACTAATTAATGCAAAGCAGCATAGCTTGGAAGTCAAATATCAAATCCCACAGCAAACTATTATAAACTTAATTTGATTAAAAAATCTAAGTAGCTCAAAGCTGTCATCTCTAAAGTAGTAAATTTAAAAACTGCCATATGAATAGTTTCACATCCCTAAGTCCATCAAAATTTTGATTTTGTAGTACCAGGCTGTAGTTCAACTGATACAGGCTGAAGATGTAAAACAGTGTAAAATGAACTTGTGGTTTTATTTCTTCCTAAATGACATGCATAAACATAATTCAGCTTCCAGAAACAGCACTGAAGCTGAAATTTCTGAAGCTTATTTCTATAAGCTACCCCTACAGGTGACCCAAAGCTGAAATGCTGCTTATCAATAAAGCACTAACTCAAATACATCAGTGGGAAGCACTGCATCTTACTAGAACCATCCCAGTGAAATCTGCTTGTCTCAGATAAATTATTCTGGATACATTCAGACAGAAATGCCTGGCAGATGTGCCATTAATGTCTGCTACAATAAAAAGGACCCCACCCTACAAAAACACAAGGTCCTGCACTGTAAGTACTAACTTTTGAACAAGATAAAGTAGAATGGGCCACTGAGGCACCTTTCAACTATTACAGCAGTAGTTTAGTTGTATTTCCTCAAATCTTTCCACGTGACAAAAAACCTAGCATTTCACTGCAGTGGCAGCTGAGTTAAGACTTCCAGGAATTTGATTTCACCTATGCAGATACAGGGTCATAAACTCAGAAAGGCAGAAACAGCTCAGGAAAACCAGATGGGGATAAGATTCACAACCATTACAATCCTAAATTAATTTTATATGCTTGATACACGAATCAATCTGTGCAAGAAGAACAATAATTTTACTGGAAAATAAAATGGACCGATTTTCTAAGCTGGCAAATGTTTAGCAGCAGCAGGTAAAGCTCTCTATTCAGCTATACAAGACCAATTATAGGCACCCTAGAGAACTGAAAATAACCCTATCATGATTAGTTTTAAACTGGACTGCCTGCACTTGCTTGTACCTTAAGGTCACACAGAATAAAATGTTCAGCTTCTTAGAGGCAGTGAGAACTCCCTCTCCACCTCCAGCACAGATAAAAGCCGTCCACATCTCAGGGACACACTGCACTTAAGGCAAATCGGTGTCCTGGTTCTACCTGAGCAAAAATAAGACCTCACTGTATCTTCACAAATAATCATTCTAATATCCTGAATCAACACCTAGGATTTTCTGGGTGTGTGAGCAAACACCCCTTGTGAGGACTAACAGCTACTGCAAGCACACAACAAAATGGAAGCAAGAGCTTGACTTTTAACCCAACTCAAGTACAGCCAGGAAGACGTGATCTTAGTTTTGAGAACTTTATGTTAACTGCTTTTTGTGCTTACAGCTGCTGTTATCACAGTTCAAGGCCATATAGCTTCTGATCAAGTATTTCTCGTTGTACTGCCTGGACAATAGCCAATATCCAAACCTGTGAATGTGTAATTCTTGGGTGCTCACTGCCATTATCCTGCCACTAGATAAGCATTTTCAGATAAGCTCATCCTGTAACAAGCCAGTTCAGGGAGTTAAATCAGCAGGAAAAATAATCCTGTAAGAAAACTGATTAACTTCCTAATAGTTCAACCCCCTGGTTTCTGGATGAGATTTAGAAAAAAGGATGCAAAACCATTCAGGACTCTAGTAGCCCCAGCTTAGACCAGTTTAAATACCATCAAACCAAACCGAATCAGATACTGGCTTTTAACTTTTCTTTACTACCTGTGAAAAATATTGCACAGAGACTGTAAGAACTTTTTTTTCCTCTGCTTTTGTTAACTAGAACTGATCTCTGTATCATCTGGATCCTATCCCATAAACAACTCTTTGAAGGTCATGGAATTATTTCAGCACTTAGGGTTTCTACAAATTATTACCACCTAGTCTGGTTCATAACTAACCTTTTATTATTTATACACTGACAAATAGCAATAGATTTAAAGTTTCACAGATACACAGAAATAGAAAAAGATCTTTCCAAAATCTGAACGGACCTAAACCCAAATTTTCTAGGAAGAAATCTAGGAACTCCTTTCTGAAAAAGGCATCAACAGCACAAAATCCAACTGTGAACTCATAAAGAATGTCTGAGGGAAAAAAACCAGGAAATAAAATTCACTTTTAGCATTTGCTTATTTATCAATCACCACACCAAGGGAATATTCTTATTTTATACCATATTCCTAAAATCAACAGTTTCCTCAGGCCTCTTGAATGAATCTTCATGACTCCAAAGTGTCTTAGAAAACACTTAAACACCTTTAAATTATTTTCAAGACTAAATACATCCAGTTAAGGCATCCTCCTGTTTCCACAAAGGATCCTCTGCAGTGAAAGGGAAATAAGTGGCCAGTTCAAGATGCTTTGAGAACTACCACTAATTACGAAATAAAAACTTCTACAAACCAGATATGCAGGCTGTTGTATACAAAAAGACAAGAATTCTAACGGCTAGTTTAATCAAATTGATTCAATATCCAAAAGGAGTTTTCTGGACATTAAGACAGAAGCCAGTTTGGTGGTTTTGGCTGGATGTTGCACACTTTAGCACAGCCTGGCCTGTAACAGACCCAGTGAATAAAATTTCAACTATATTAACATGTAACTTAACAAGTATTAGTTAGTTGTCCACTAACAAGACAAGTTAGGTGTCCAGTTGGCTAAATTTACAGGTTGGCTTAGTCTAAGGCTTTTTTCCCTTAAAGTTTTTTTTATAGCTGCATGTGCAGAGAACAAGTTTTAAAATCCTTTTCTCACATCCCTTCACTGGGGGAACTGCAGTTTCAGTTTATCAATCCTTGCACTTTCTTACAGGTTTTTAATGTCTTGACTTCTATTCTACACTAAACCACTTCAACTCTGAACAGCCTTGAAAAAATTGTATTCTTTATGACTGGATCTCTCTGAGCAGACATAGCTCAGCATATTCATCTTGACCAAAAAGAGTGCTTTCGTAAGTACTGCCCTATCCCAACAAAATCTGGGCTCAAAACTCTAGATAAATCAGAAGTTTTAGATTAGTAATGATTGCCATTCTTTCTTTATAGAACTACTTCTCAAATGTTGGACTGACACATTTTTCACTTGAATTTCTTACCGGTATACCTGGAATTTATTGACTCTGGAAATACACCTAAACTATAATTTATTTATAACTGTGTAAAAATTGTTATTAAACCACTGCATTACAAACTCAGAAGCTTTCCTTCACTAATCCTTCTACTCATTCTGTCTGCTCTTAAAAGAGGTTTCTCTAAAATGGCTCCTTCTATAATGTAAAACTCACACAATCCTGCAAGAAAAGTCTTCTCTCAGCACTGCATTCAGTGACATCTATTTATAAAATACTTTGAAAAAGCTAACTACTAACTACAACATTTACTACTGTCTTTAGCATGCAGAAACTTTCATGATGTACCACCATCAAACAGACACAAGACAAAGAGAGGAAATAATCAAAAGGAACAAAAGTACCATCAAGAAACCAGAACTGTTTATGAGGTATTTTCTATAGTCACAGAGACAATACAGACATAATTTTTTTCCACTACTTAGCCTTAGACCAGATCCATATTCATGTAATAAAAAACGCATCCAGACTGGGGTATGTATCCTAGAAACACTAACTAGTAGTGTGAAATGCATGCTCTAACCTTAAAAGATTAGAAGGCAACTAATGCAGGGACAAAGCAAATGTTATGTGATCTTCAGATGAAGTTGATGCCTGGCAAATGTTTACGAAGTGGGGGAAAAGAAGTGCGGAATTTAGGTTTTGTTAACAAGCACATGAAACAACCACCACAACCAAAATGAAGCTGGATGTGTACATTAAGGACCACAAAACATCCATAGGTGCAAGGATGGGCTCTATGTAACCCTGACATGTTAGGTTGGGAAGAGCCTGCCAGGGAAGTTTCTGGTAAACAGTGGCAGATGCAGCCTTTCAGTCTCCAAAAGTGCATTTCCATGATACAGACACAGCTAAGTGTTTGGTATTCCAGAAACTGATGCTGGAAATTCTGGTTTGTTAAACATCATGGAGGCCTTGCCAGGAGTCTGGCAGGGGCCTGAAAGATTTTAAGTCCTCACATGATTTCACTGGCTCTTCAGGACTAATTTGGGCCCAGCACAATTAGCATGGAACAAGACTTTAAAATATACTCTGAGTTGTGGCTGCATTTGTCCTCCTGCTCCAGTCTGTTCTACAATAACATAATGAGGAGACAACCTACATAACAGATTAGGCTCCTGACCCACACAGTAAAGCAGCCCAAAAATTCCTGGAGCTAAGCTTGTCCTAGAGGCAGTAAAGCCACGTTTGAACTGCAGTGCACATGGTACAATAAATCCTCCTAAAGCCCACCTATGTCTTAAACCTTACATTCCCCTTTACCCTCCCTCTCATCCTACAATCAGCATTCCACTCTGTTCCTCCTTTCTACTCTACCACAGCTCTGTACTTGCTGCAGACAGCATGGCAATTTGTTATTCACCTTGCTGCTTTTTGGCAGTGCCTTCCAAAAGCTGGGATTTGGGAAGCAAGATGCAGAACCCCTTGCCTGAGAATGGGTCTAAGCTAAGAGCTCTGCCTTGTCAAAGATTTCTCACCTGCATCACACACTCTCACAATTACACCTAATGCACAGCACAGATGCAAATTTACTGTGCAGTCCCTGTTTCATATGAAAATGATGCCCAAAACCTCAGAGCTGGGAGCAGCAGATGAAACCTGAAACAGGAAAGGCAGCTGCAATCCCACCTCTGCCCAGCTTCAGCTTCCTACAGCAAAGCATATTTAGAACCCTTAGAACACTGTGCACTCTAAGTTTGAGGCCTTTCAGCCAGCACTAGCTTGGTGTAGAGCAGCTGCAGTGTGAGTGCCCCAATCAGCAGGCTCTGCTGCTCCTGCCTCCAGGGACACTGGATTTAGATCCCTCAAGCCATGTCAGACCACAGCCAAATTCACTGAAGGGAGTGAGTGGGAGCTTCTGCGCTGAAAACTCCATGGCAGGGTTGCTAAAAAAACTGGGATCTGGATATGGCCTATGGCAACTGCTGGAATCAGAAACACAAGTCTGCCAGATGAGAAAAAAACTGTTATTGAAAGTAAGAAAACTGATGGGAGGTAATTGACCATAACAAAATTAGAGACCTGTAGGAAATTAGAATCCAGAGGCCTTCATCAAGAGGATAGAGCAATATAAATAATTTTTTTAAAAAATAAAATTAACCCAACCTATAGGACTACCCAACCTGGTTTTTTTTTTAATCTGAAGCACACCCAACAAGAAGACAGGAATAATAATGAGTAAAAAAAGGGCCCAAGTGCTAAATCACAGGTTAGCCTACGTGCCTCACACAGGCTGCAAATAACAATTTACAGGTTTGGGAATGCTAAACCCCTCTGAGATATGGCATAACAGTATTATACCTGCCACTTTTATGCAGTATATAGACAATAACTCAACCTTTTGCTTATCAAATTCTCCCTTGCAAAATAAAAGAAAGCCTAAAGTCTGCATGGTTGAAGTTAAACAGTAACCCTTTACAAGCTACAGAAATACACATGCTAACAAACAGCTTAATTAAGCTATGAAACATCAGTGTATTCTTGAAAACATACTGGAGTGGGAAGATTAAATCTGGAACATGCTACACAGCAGCATTAACAAAATTTTGCTGTGGCATTCTTCTTTGCAGCCATGTATCTCATGATGAAGGGAACCATTCTGAAGACCCTCTTGCTCAAAAATACTCCCCGTACACTTTACCAGCCTGATCAACTTGAAGCACACAGGAAATTTTAGAAATTTATCCTAACGAGGCAGAAACTAAGTATTATATACTCTCATCATTACATTTCCTACAGTCACTCCATCCACCAGAGTAGTGATCTTATAAAATTTACACATTACCTTTTAGGGGTACAGGCCCAGACATACAGAAATTCACCTGCTTTGTAAGAAACTAACATTCTACAAAAAAAATGCCACTTCAAGAAATATTAAGGCATCGGTTTGATTTTAAGTATTTCTAAAGGCTACACTGGCCACTAAGACACATGATTGTTATCAATAACTCTTCCCTCAATCAGGAACTTTCATCTCCACCCCTCCAGTTAATACCGATTTTAAATATAAACCAAACTACTAAAAAGGAAAAGCCATTTTGGAGAAACTCTGCCAGTAAATTGGAAATCGTTCACAGTAATACCAAATTTAAAAATGTGTTACCTCCCCAAAAATTTAATAGGGTAAATACATACTTTAGTCTATTAAAAAACTAACTAACAAACAAACCAAACTCAGTTGAAACTAGTTATTTCACAGAATCCCAGAACTATTTGGTTTGGAAGGGAGCTCTGGAGATCCCCTAGTCCAATCCTCCTGCCCAGGGCAAGGTCAGCTGCTGGAGTAGGTTACACAGGAATGCGTCCAGGTGGGTTTTGAATGCGTCCAGAGAGGGAGACTGGAGCCCTCCTGGGCAGCCGATCCAGTGCTCTGCCACCCTAAACGTAAAGTTCTTCCTCGTGTTGAGGTGGCACTTCTTAGGTTTTACTTTAGTTCCCTACTGAACTAAATGAACGCTGTACCACAAGGAAGACCCTTTATCAAATAAACGCATGTTTGTTGTTTTTAGATCCTGGATTAAGTGTATTTGAACAACGCTTTATTCTAGAGGCCGAACGTATCGTTAAAGAGGCCTTCTCCATTAAACGCCTGAGCTCAGCCAACGCTCACTTTACGTAACACCGCAAACTGCCACTGTAAACAGCTTGTCCGGGTTGCAATCTTCTTCCCGAAAAACAGCGTTGTGCTTAGCGAGCACGACCGAGCGAGACCGAGACCGCGGGGCTGCCCGGGTCGAGCACTGTCCACTGGCCCTGAGCCGGGAAGGCGAGGGCTGAGCGAGCCGGAGCTCCCGGAGCGTCACCGCCTGGGCCGAGCCGACTCTACTCCCCGCTTCCCCCGCTCGCCGACGGGGCACACGCGGCTCCTTCCAACGGACGGGAGGGCAGGGGAGCCCCGGCCGGGCTCAGGGCCCGGGGCAGAGCCGCGCTGCCCTCGGCCCCGCCGCACGCCCGCCCTCGCCGAGCCCACACCGCACCGCTCCCTCAGGGCGCGGCCTGCGCTCACCCGGCCCCCGCTCACCTGATCACCGGCGGTTCCCTCTCCGGACATGGCGCGTTCAAACCGGGCTGGGGCGCGGAGCCCCGAGCGGGTTAAAGCCTCTTAAAAACGCTCCTCCGGCCGCAGCCGCCACGCCCGGAGAGCGGCGGCGAGAGAGCGGCAAAATGGCGGCTGCAGCTCCGGCCCGGGGGCGGGGGAGCGGCGCTGGCGGGAGGAAGTGCGTCATCGCGGCGCGCGGGGGCGGCCGGAAGTGGGCGGGAGACTGCGCTGAGGGCGGGAGGGTGCGCTGAGCAGCCGCTTCCTCTCCCCGCTCATCTTCATTTTCCCGCTCCTCTTCCTCTCCATTTTCCTCCCCTTTCCCTGTCCCTTACTTCCGTTTCCACATTGAGGGGGCAGCGCTGTCTCCCCGGAGCCGTTCCTGCCCCACACGGGCAGGATGAAGCCGCGATACCGTGCCTTGCCCGGCCTAGAGCGGTGCTGAGGGTGGCCTCGGGAGCCGCGCTCATGGCGCTCGCAAAAGGGACGGAGGAAAAGTGGGGAGTTTGGTGACTTCCAGCGGCTCCTTGCCGGCGATTTGTCTTCGCTGGGGTAGCGTCAGCTGCGGCTGCCAGCCGTCCCTTCCACCTCACAAGAGCTCTTGCTGGTCGAGGCAAGTTCAAAACACAGGCTGAGATCGCGGTCACGAAAGACCTCCAGGGTACGGGAGGCATCTCCCCTTCAAGCGACTTAATTTTGTTTACAAAATGCTCACCAGGCTGTTGATGAGAAAAGGGCCCTGAGTCAGCCGCTGAAGGGAAACTGCTATATGGAAAAAAAATAAAAATAATAAAAATAAAAAATTGGATGAAGCTTGGCAGATACCAAGGTGATTTTGCTGCCTTCACAACAGCAGTGTGTTTTTAAAATTGTGTAATACAGAAATACATGAAGTAACTTGCCTTAAGTCCTGGCGTTTCCTTTCTGCCTCATCAGAAGTCTCTATCTAAAATCACAGAAATGTGTGGAAAGAGAACATAAGGAAAACAGAATATACAACCTTCTGAAGCTTCACCTGGGAAGAATAAAGGGAGCAGAGAGTGAAGAGTTACTGGGCTAATTGTGCAATAACATTTCTCAGAATTTTGATTCTTCAAAAGTGAAATACAAACATGTCTTGGCGGCTAAGCTGTCCTGTCCCTGGAGAACAGGGACTTGGTGATACGAGCCTAATTTATTTAAAATATTTGAGAAATAAATACAATTTCTTTTCAAAAACCCTGTGTGAAAAACAAGTTTCACTCTAGAATTTTTAAAAGTTTAATAGGAAGATAAAAAGGGACAATGTCCAGCACTGGGGTGTTTCTGACTATTGGCCAAAGAACACACCGGTAGATTTAGACAATATTATCTATATATTGTTATATTACTGAGGTACATGCATATTCACGTGTTTCATACATTAATCAAGCATTCTTGCAAGCGTTTTGATGTTTCAGGAACTCTTTTCTTTGGTTTTTACGCTCTGACTTATCTGCATGACGGCCCTGTGAGTTGGGTCAATACATTTTATTTCTTCTGGTGTTTCCATCCTGTTGTTTCACGCTCCTTGATAACGAGGTAACAAATTCTCTGGAGCTCTGGTTTGTGTCACTGTTACCACTTGGAGAGGTCGGTCAGCAGATGTGGGGGAAACAACATAATTGCCTTTCGCCGTCCCCTTAGTGACATAGGAGCACTTTAACATTTCATGTTTTGCTAAGGCCTATGATATAATGCATTCATCACACCACTATTTCTATAAGCTGTGTGGTGTAAAACTAATAGATTGTGTTACACAGATAAGCAGCCAAAAGGAGTTACAAATTGTACCATATCCAAATGCTTATGATCAATAAGAACGTGTAAAAGCTAATACATAAATGCAAAAGCAGATATTATATGGTCATTTTTAACACCCTGCAATTTTCCAATTCGTTCTTGTAATTTTTTCCATTTCCTACACAGGAACTAATTCCTTCAAAGTAATTGCTTGAAGCAATGCTGGTGAAACCTCTAATTAGAAAATACTTTGTTATTCCAGGGTTACAGAGTGTCAGCTGCCTCCCTGGCCTGGCTGAATTATTTTTTCTTTCTGGTTCTTCAAGTTTACATTTTGTTGTGAATGCCAGGGCTCCCAGCCTGAGGTAACTGGGGCAGCGAGGACAGGATGACAGGCCTGGCTGCTTGGAAGGGCTTCAATTTTCAAATGGTTTGTGATATCAAAGCAAGAGGACATTGTTAATACCTGCTGTGCTGTGGTGATTCATGTTTAGTTCAGTCATTGATGTGGAACTTCATGGCAAGCCTTGAATTAACGAGAAAACTATGGATTACACTGCTCTGGGAGGGAATGTGGTAGAAATAAAAAATCTGGAGCTGCTCAGGAATTGAAGACTACTGTACCTACAGATACTTGTGACTGGAAGAAAATGAGAACCTAAACAGATGTTGAACTTCAAAGGCTGCCAGGCCAAGATCTTGGCAAACTGTAAGCAAAGCTAATTTGAAAGGAAGCTACTTTCACAGAGTTGGGGCAGTGGTTATCAAACAGACCCGACATACCTGTCTTCCAAGGCATTTTGGCATCTTTTCTTTAAGGCTAGTTATGAAATCACAGCTTTTGTGCAACTATAACCACAAAAAACATTGTTTGCAACCTTATTCTCAGAAGGCTTCAGTCACAGATAAAACAATGTTAATTATGTCTGCTCAGTGCTGGAGAGAAAGTTTAAGGCCCTAAGATTTGAACTGCCCTGTTAATTTCTCTGTCAGTGCTGAATCTCAAGCTACCAGAGTGCAGAGGGTGCTGAAGATTGTCCTCCCCGCTGCGTCACCAGTGTCACCACACTGTTGGAGGGTGTGGGGCTGTCACCCCTCCTCTGAGATGGATTTCATACACAGGGTAAAGGTAAGGACCTGAAAACTGAGAGACCCCGTCTTGCTCTTGGTGTGGTGGGTCCTGGTGTTTCCTCAGCTGAGACTTCTGCAGTGCCTGGGTCTCTCAGAGAATCCATAATCATCACCCCTTTTGCATTTCTAAATTGACAACACCGTGGGGATTCTGTGAGCTAAAGAAGAGAAGGCAGTCTAAATTTATATTCCCATAGGTCATAATTAAGAATGAAACATCCTTCTGCCAAACTGGTGTTGCTCCCCATCTGACACCCTGTGAGCTGTGTCTCACTAATTGGGTGCATCGATGTCAAACAAGAGGGAGGAAGCAAAACTCAAAAAGACTTTGCTGAGTTTGTTTTCCTGGGCTCTGCACTGGTACTGCTGGGGTTTGTAGTCAAGAGGGAAGGAAGCATTTGGGGGGATTTGGGTGGAGAGGAGGAGAAGGCAGATTGAAATGAGTTTAGAAATTTAGTGTATAAGCAGAAAACAAAGGTGAATGGACCAGTGAATAGCTAGGGTGATGAGTAGAAAATACAGCAGACTACACAGTTGGAGAAATGTATTTCAATACTGTAATAAGATGTTAAAATTCTGGATTGAATTCTAGCCTCAACAGCAATTAATTTGCTTGAATTGCCTATCATTTAATGCTATTTATTACAGTGTTGCATAATTTATTTTTTGGAAGCAGCTCTTCAGTTTTCTAAGAAAAGTGTAAATAATCCTCATGTCAACTAAACAAGTTTGTTCCAAATCTTGTTCTGTTTTCAGTGCAGAATTCTTTCTACAGTGCAAGTAGTTGTTGCGTTTCTATAACTTGCTGTTGTGGATCATTATTGGTATTCATCAATGTTTATTTATATTGCCTTGTGGATTCTTTGGAAAATTTATCATAATGAAATCTAAATCTGAAGCTGATTTTTTCTCTCTGGTCAAAGCTGTATTTTAAGGATGAAACACTAAGCAGTGAATATAGTGCAGTAAATTGTTTAAGTCAACAACTGGGCACCCTCAGAGGCAAAGTTACACTTGTTTTGGTTTTTTTTTTTTCCCTTAAGATTTGTGGTCAGATATTTATAGATGTACCATTTATAGTGTACATACAGTGGGTCTAACATGTCCCAAATGCCTTGGGTGAATATCCTATGTGCAGTTCCCCAGTGTGGGCACAGTCAGTCCCACATGTCCAGCAGCCATTCCTCTGGCATTCCTGCCAGGCTGCAGCAGTGTCTGAAAATCACAGAGAGACTGATACCCACCAGCTCTGCCTGGGCAAAATTTCTAGGCAGAAAAAGAGTAGAAACCTAAAAAACCTCAAATTACACAGCGAAGTTTAAAAAAAACAACACACAAACAAAAAACCCCAAACCAGTAGCAACAAAAGAAAACCAACTGAAAAATGCTTTTCTGGATTAAAGTGGAGTCCAAACGAAGCCTTGCAGCTGGAGGGAGAAGGATGAGATAATGTATACAAATAACAGCACAGTTCACCGATTGCCATGTTCTCTTTTTTTTTTTTTTTGAGTGTTTGTAACCTAGGTATTTTTGAAGTCGTTGAGATGCGCCTGATGAGCACGTCCACATGAGTTCTTGTGGCTTGTCGCTGTCAGGCTGTGGCCACTCGGTGTCCCCAGCTCTGGGACTCACCCGGGAGGTGGCAGACAAACACCGCTGGGAGCGGAGTAGGGGACGAGCTGCACTGGCAGCAACCCAGCCGGGAAAATGGCACAGCACCAACACAGGGGGGTTTATGTCTGCACTTTTTCCTGCCACATTGCTGTTGGACATCACAAGTGTCTTTCTCAAGTGTCGAGTCACGGCTTGTAATGATGAATCATTTATAAAGTATTTTGCCTTATTTTAAGAAAAGGTCACGCACGTTTTGGGTGTAAGGGTTTTAATAGTTAATAAGGAGGGCAGAAAGTAGGAGCATATGGAAGGAAAATAGAGTCATCAAAGGATGACTGGAAATCAAAGAGGGAACTTGCCAGTAGGCAGCATAGAGATCATCTAACAAATAAAAGGGAGAACAAAATGAGGTGGGGCAGAACGTACTTACTTGTAATTGGTTTTATGCTTTTGCATACCAGTATTTAGCCTCAGGTGTTTTCTAGTGTATGCTTGCTTACTCTGGCTGCAAATACACAGACAAAGCCTTGTGAAAAACATAGTGGTGATTGCAATTATTTCTCACTTAAAGCCAATGATACAAAATTTATTGTTCATTGTGATTAGAGGATATAATACCGTAGTGCTTCCAAAAAATACTAGTGATTAACAATAAATAATTGACTATCTAAGCATAATGTTGCTTGCACTCAAATGCTTTCTACTTAGCTGAATAATCCAATCATCATAAGATGATGAGTAAGAGTGAGTTTAGAAGACATTAAATGCTGTTCATTTTCATAATATACTGGAGAATATGAACACAGAGCATCACAGGTTTCCACTGCAGGGTGTTTTGGGCAGAACTCTTGTTTTCTTAAACACGAGGTGTCTGCAGCTAGGAAGCTCACCCTACCGACATCAATCCTACCTATGCAAGAGCTGTGTTTGTGCAGCCTGGAGAAACAGGAAAGGTGGAACTGGCCACCCGGTCCACCTGTAGTGGGGGTGGGGAGGTTGCTATGCAACTTTAGTATTTGATGTTTTGCTTGAAAGCTCAGCTCCAGGAAACAAGGGTTTACATAAGAATCAATCAATCTTTCTTTCTTCTAAGTTAGTTTCCTTCTATTATGAAACAAAGCTTGTTTGTGTGATTCGAGTACATCACAAATTCACAGAAACCTAGAAACAATATAAAAGAAACCAATCTTCGGGATTGTTTCAATATCCCTATTTTAGGCAAACTTGATTTACAAATCCTGGAAATGCCGGTATAATGGAATAGTAACCACCCCCTCCTCTCATTCATGGTGTACAGGTTGATCCACGAAGTACCCCTTTCTTCAGCTCACCTTCAAAACCTATGGTGACTGTGCTGTGTGTCCCACCTTAAGCTACATTCCTGTCTCTACCGAGGCAATTTTTGTTATCAAAGCTAATTTTGAAGAAATGACTGATGTTCCTGACCTCTGTGTGAATCTCCTGTACTGCTGATGTCGTCTCGTCCAGACCTGCACGCTGCATGTGAAATCCCAGCCCCCTCCGATTTTACCCCTGTGTAAATTTACCTTGACAGATTGCATGTGCTTTGAATTAAGGGCTGTGTTTTCATATTTATCTCTAAAGCATCTGAGTACCATGGTGATCATACCAGACAAGCAGACAGATACACTTGTGCCTAATGGTGACTGCAGTGCTGGGGTCCTTTTCTGTAAGAAGATGAGATTTGTGTTAACAGAGCTGTCTTCTGTAGTTAAACCAGTGATTCCGAGTTTCCTTGTGTGCCATTTTTTAGTAAATTAATCAGGACACAAAGCTAAGGAGATGCTTTTATGTCCTCTTTATTAGCTAAGCTTATACTGCATTTGAACCTGTAATGATACCTCAGCCCAATTGCCACGGGCTATAGTAGAATTTGCTTTGTTGTTGTATTTCTGAAATAGTGTAACACTCCATGTTGAAATCTCATTTAAGAGAAATGTCTCAGCCTAAATATAAGAAAAAGCACCCTTCAGGTCAACTGTCTGAAAAGTATTGCCTCTTTCAGGCAACTCTAATTATATATTGATCATACTTAAATCTTGCATTACAGTTCATTTCATGTTACATTCGTGCATTTGTTATTTTTTTTTTCCTTGTGTTGTTTTGACAGTTTTTAAACAATAATACATGGGTGAGTGTTTACTCTGGAATGGCCATTTCATTTTATTAGCATACAGAGGGCAATGAGGCAGAAAAGGGAATGTCATGCTTATATATTAGTACTTGTTCCAAGTAGCATCTTTCCAAAGACTGGGGACAATTCTGGGGGAAATTACTCAAAATGTAGTGATCCTGCAGTGATTTAACATGAAAGAAATGAGGTGCCTTGGATTTTTATTATATTTGTTTGCTCCTTGACCAGAAATTATGTATCTTTTATTTCTCATCATTCAGGCTTTCTGTTGTCACTCTTGTTGCAGTCGTTTGTCTTGGTTTCGTTCCTTGGAGCAAAGAAGCTGCTGTGTATCAGAAGTATGCACACATTATATGAAAAACAGATTTTCAATGCAAATTTGCTTGGAAATGAATGAATCCCACAACTTTCCCTCTTTTTTTCCCCCTGTGATTCGTTAGAAATCATGAGCACAGAAGGATGTGTATATCCCAGCACAGTTTGGAAGTGCCATCCACTCAGACGCGACAGTAGGTTTGGGAACATTGTCAACACTAATTACCTTGTAAATCCAGGCGCTCATTGCAAGAACTGCAGCTTTCCCAGTTACAAGCATATTGGCAGGAGATTTGGAACAATTAAGCAGTAATTGTTCTCACAGAATGGAAGAAACGAGCCTCTGGGCTGTAGTTTGGATGCTGAAAGGACCAGGGCGCTTTCTCACAAAGCCTTACGCGGTATGGGAAGCTCTGGTCCCACCGTGGCTCCAACTCCCAAATTCTTCCAACTCCAAAATGCCTTCTACAGAGTCCGCTCCCGTTCCAGGGAAGAATCTGCCAGGACAGAGCCAGGGCGGTCCATGGGCTGTGTCAGTGCACTCTGACAAAGTTGCTGCTGATGTTTTTGTGCAGCTTCTGGAGCTCCCGTTGCTGTCTCCTCGCAGAAATGCTGCGTGTCTAAAGCTCAACAGGTCCCTAATTAGGGAGAACATTATCAATTTCTATGTGATAACTTTGCTACTATTAAGAAATTATTTTCAGGAGCCTCCTTTATGTCGTGATCCTCGAGATAAATAGATAAGTTATTCCTATTAATTCCTATTAATCCTATTAATTCCTATTCCTATCCTTAAGGATGCAGTGAAGGAATAACCGTGTGCTGCAGTGAGCAGGAATTCTCGGGATACAGAGCCGGGCTGGTGTCCGGTGAGATCAAACCAGCATCAGTGGTGTGCTATCATCGAGGGATGTCCGAGCGGCGGTGAAAAGCAATTTACTCCTTGGTTCAGCTAATGAAGACAATGTTTAGGAGGTATGATAAGCGAACTGATGACTGTGCTTGTGTGATAGACTGAAGGATGGCACCGCGATAGTACTTGGGAGTTATTTGCCCATCAAAGGATGTAATTGTTCAGAAGCAGAAAGACGGCAGGTTGGGCTGGTTGTGTGCAGTACTTCCAGGACCGAGGGCATTGTGTGTGTTATCTAGCTCGCTGTGCTTTTCTCCAGCCCTATCTCTGTCCTCACACTGCCTTTTGTTTCAGCCTTTGCTGTGTGACTCATCTTTAGAATACGCATTTGCTACAATTATCTGCTGGCTTTCGTAATGAATCCCACTCCTTCCTTTTGCCGCTCTTCCTTTCAGGCTTGCTTTGAGAATTCATGTTCGTAAATTCACGAGGTCTTTTTTTTTATTATTATTTTTTCTCACAGAAGGTACTAGTTACCAGCGTTAAAGAACCACGCCAAAACTATGTGCTAAATCATGACATATCTTTTATTTTCTGAACAAATTCAAGTCTGTAAGGAAAAGCACTGCTGTGTGCACCAGAAGAGGGAGAACACTGTGAGAAATGTTAATACCAAGCAATAATGAAGAAAAATGCCACTGTTTTAAATACAGTGGTAAATGACCCTTACAACTATGATAAATTTCAAACCCATATCTGCTCACATTTTCAAAGGCTTCAGAAGAATACTGTGGATTAAAAACTGTTAATGATTACTTTATCCCTCTCTTTTGTACTTAAAAGCAGGAGCAGCTGTCACCAGCACTCACAAAGAACCACTGCTATATGAAAAGAATTAACTGCTTAGATTAAATACATTTAAAGTGTCTCTACGGCTTTTTAAAATGCCTACATCTACGTGCACATATTAAATCGAGTAAACAGTTTCTCTTTCCCAGTAGAATTTCATTTGTTCTGAGTTTTGCCTTAAACTCCTCTTAAAAAGGAGGACACCCAGCACACGATGGTTACAACATAGACAAAGGCATTTATAAACACCAGACATAAGGTGTCTGGGTGAGAAGATAATTTCAGTCCTGCATCTGGAAGTTTTTCTTCTAAATCAATTTTAAATATTTCCTATTATTAAAATATATTTTAGCTAAGACTGGCCTTAGGAGCTATTTATATTTATATTTTATATATATCTTTATATTATATATCTTGCTTCTGTGTACGAAGAGCATTGGTTATACATTTTTCTCGTATCTTGTGTGCTTGACATGGGGTTATAGAACACAAACTGAATTGTTACCAAATGTAGGCTAAAAGCTACATTTAGGGTGACAGAGTGTGTTGTCTGAGAGCCATCTGACAGAGCTTGCTGGTAGCATTGCCATCTATTTCAGTAAAACATCCCAGTGACACAGAACAACAAATGACTGAGAAATTCCAGCAGTGTAAGAAAGAGGAATGAGAAACAGGCAAATATCTTGAGAGAAACTATTTTATCTTTATGTTATTCCTAATGATTACCTGAATATATAGGATTCAATTCAATTAATTTGTTTCATATTTTAGAAAGATTCTGAATAAACACAGTTTCCTGCTGTAAGCTGAGAATAAAAGGGTAAGTTAATACTTTAGGCACTTGTAAAATGACAAAATTCAGAGAAATATTTGTGTTCCTATTTTGTGATCATGTTTGAAACAATATTTAGAATGCAGTGTCAAAATGTATAAGAATTTAATCTGCCACAGACTAAAACAGATACCCAGATCTTGAGGGGGATAGAGTAAGAGAAGTGTAGTAGCCCTTTGTTTTCTCTTCTGACAGTTTTGTAAATAAAAAAATGTAAGATACAAAGCTAAAACCTTCAGTGTGTCAAATTTTAGACTTTAAATTTGTCTCCTTCAAATCCTAGGCGCCTTTGAATCAGCACTGAAATTCATTGTCATGTTTATCTCCTAGGAGTAATGAATGTTTAATTTGGAATGCCTTTTGAAAAATACTATAAAGATAAACAAAAACCAGACCTGGCTTCACCATTAGTAAAGGAAGAATAAGTCCAAACATGCCATCCAAAGAGTTTGTACTTTCCACGTTGCTATCTTGGATCTTTATTTCTTCTCTTCAGATTGTCCTTGTCTTTGGATTAAATTCTGATCCTAGAGAAGTTAGTTGTAAAGCTCACAAAGATCTTACTGTCTTACTCTAAAGAATCATCACTTGCTGGAATTTGCAAAGCTTCAGCTCCAAATGGGTTTACAGTATATTTGAGGTGGCCATCTCATTTCCAAGTGCAATGCTGTTTTCTGCACATCAGCTGTGTCAGATCCTGTAGACTGTTGCATTTGTCTCCTAATTGCAAGAATAATGTCTTGTCCCTAACAATTACTATAAAAATGTGAAGAGGTGCTGTAGTTCCAGAGCAAATTGCTTCCTTGACACCTATTGACCCTTCAAATCCTTTTAGGAACTGGCTATCTTTGAAAAAAAAAAAAAGAAAATCACAAAATCCTTATTGAATTTGCTCTCTGGCCTCCATCTTTCCTCTCTGCCTGTTTCCTGACCAGAAAAACAAAAAGGTATTAAAAAAAAAAAGCATTAAAAAGAGGGGAGTTCAGTCCAGACTGGTCTGGCAGCTCTAGGCTGTTTGAGTAGGGGAAAAGTAAACAGCTTTTATAAGAAAGATTACAATTGCTAAGAGTAAAAAGGTAAACCCAGAAGAAGACATATTAGCTTGTTTATTTGCTCACCTCTTAAACTTTCCCTACCAGCTTTTGAGAATCCTGTCACATCCAGCTCTGCTATTCATAAAGCATCTGTGCTGCTTTTTTCTGCTGTTTCTGCTACCAATGCTGTGCTCGCAGCTCATCAGTTCTCCTTTACTATAGGCTGGTTCCCCTACAAAGGCAGCATGTGAAACCCAGAGCAGGGTTTGTTACTGTAAAACATCACTGATCCAGTGGGTACTGAGCTGGAATGTTTTTCTTACAGGATCCAGGATCTTTCCTATAACATCTCAAGGAAATTATTTCTTTTTTTTCCTTTCGTTAAATTTTTTGTCTCTTTTTTCTTACAAAATATTTGATTTAATAAATTGAATTCAGACAGGATTTAAAAAAAAAAAAAAAAGAAAAAAGCAGAAGACATCTAATAAAAGATTCCAAACCAAATATTTTGGTCATTTCTCTGGAATAATTTGTGCCACTAACTGTGTCACATCACTGCACATCACTGGGATTTGTAGGTGTGTCATGGGTGACACAGTCTATTTCATATTCTCTTTGAAAATGGGAGGGTAGGGAGTAAACAGGCTCCTCCCAGACACTGCTGAAGTAGCTTTAGGACTGCAGAGTACGTGCCATGGTACTCATTAAGTTGTGCCCTGGTTTCCTCAAGTGTCCCAGTGTAGGAGTTGTTACTGAGGCAACACAGGGACTACTGTGCAACTCCCATAAAAACAAGTCACTGGGGTGGGTCAGGCTGCTACATGTACACACACAGGGCAGCATTAACATTTGCTTTTTTTTTTATTAAGTTAAGCAACTGAGAAAAGCAAATGGGGATGGAAATAGTAATTTAAACAATACTTGAAGGATTGTTCAATATCTTGATTTTATGTTGCTTTTCTGTGTTCAGCTTTGGGTAGGAGAGAGCAGAAATGCTGCTTGTTAGCTGACCTCAATCTTCACGAGACAGATGGGTGGTGGCTTTACCAAATGGCAGTCGTCTTCTCTGTCGAGTGTGATACTGAAGGTTGGGCAGAATCATTCCAGGTTGGACTGGGAAGAGTAATTTCTCCATTTGATACAGAGAACTTTCTCCATGGAGCCCCCAGTGTTTTGCCCATCGTAGCCACACGAATGTATGGAGTGACCCAGTGGAGGATCCAACCGTGCTGTTCCAAACAAGCGTGGTTGTGGTGGTCAGAGTGCTGTGCTGGAGTCACAGCTTCTCTGCTTGGCTGGAAATAGAAGGGAAGTAGGAACCTGTCCACTTAGCCCCAAATGGAAGAACAGACCCTAGAGCCAGGCAGTAAACACAGTTCTCTCATATTAAGTCACAAGTTGCATATAGTTGTTTGTCTAAACTTTTTGGCCTTTTGTGTCTATAGAGCAGATGTTAATGCACCTGAAAATAGCAAGTCTGAAATGTATTTATTCATCCTTGTTCCATATTTTAAAGCTCATATGTATATTTATATAAGTATGTATAAAAATATGTCTACAAATATGTCTGACAGGAGCCTTTCATGGTAATCCCTGACCCTCTCATTTGCATCATGCATAGCTGACTCCACGTATCTGCTGTGTTCTCCAGAGCCCATTCTGCACATAACATCCACCCTGCTTTTGCTGCTAGGGTGAGCACAGGCTCTTACTGGAATTACAAGGCACTGACAGGCTTCCTGCATATGCCATCTCCTGGAATAAAAGCCCTGGAATAAATATTCCCATCCTCCCCTGAAGCAGAATACGTGTAGATACTGTTCTATGGTGGCTCTTTGAAAGTCCTCTTGAAAATATTTGTCAAACTATAAAAGGCAGGCAAGCCTTACAAGCTGTTACCTAATATATGTGTACCTCCAGATGAGTTTTCTGTTCAAATCCTTCATTCTAGGACATCTTTAATTGTATTATCTAAATGTCCTGATAAGGGGAATCTCAGACAGGTAATGTGAGATCTTCTTGTAGTGGTGCTTGTTGGGTTAGTTAATTTCAAAATTGCTTGTTTTGGCAAGCTGCTCTATGTTGCCTAACTCTTGTTCTACGGGTGCCACAAACAGATCCCAGAAATGAAAGATTCCTTTGAAATGCACCCAGGGATTTGTTAGGAAGATTTAGAGGAGTTTTGGAATAGCTCAATTTGCTGTGGTGATGAAGTATTGGGGCATCTGTGAATTTAAGGCTGGCTTGACAGACCTGGGAGGAAACATGTTTTAGTGAGTTCTTTGACTGGTGTAAATACCTGTGGGGAAAAGTCTATCTTTTCCACCTGCTGCTGGGTTTCCTTGCCAGTTTAGTCAGGTAATTCATTTCAGACTGTAGCCAGATGATAAGATGACATAGAGGCACTGTGACTGCAAACCCATGTTTAATTATTTTTTTTTAAAAGGGGCTGAAGTGCTAGAAAGTGCTAGAAAGAGGAGAAATCACTCTGAACTACTGATGGTCTCAAGATTAATTAGGCTGAAAATTACTTTCATGATCCTAAGCACATGCTTAAAATACTGACACCAGAAGAGTGTCAGGATACTGACATGTGTTGGCAGCATCCATGTGTTTGAAAAGGTTAGGCAGAAACAAAATGTGCTGTACTCAAGAGAAAAAGAGTACAAATTAGGGCCTCATCTTAGTGGGGTGTCCAAGACAAGTCTCTGCATCTCCTGATTTTTTTCTGCATGGGTGGGTTGCCACATCCATTGATGTCTATGCACAGGTTTTATTGTACCAGCACGGAGGTACTGGGGAAAGATTAGCTCTGAAAAGCCAGTTTTTAAAATAATTGCTTTAGAGCAATTTTGAAAGATGTTTTTTCCTTTATTCAACCATGAAATGGAAGTGTCCTGCTGATGGCTCCAGCATATTTTTTAATTGAATAATTAGCATGGATAATAGTCATTCAACAGCATTTTTGTTGATAATCACTGGATTTACTAATCTCCCAGAAGGTGGGATGATTCAGAATATTTTAATGCCCCAAAAATAGAAGATAATTAAAACTCTACACACACAACTTGAAATAGAAATGAGTACAAATGGTGAAGAGAAATTAGAAAATGAGCTTGAGGGAAAAGGATGGTGGTGGTGGGGATAATAGTCCTAAGAACAGTCAGGACATTCATGAATTGGCATGTTTAGTATTTGGAGTTTTCCTTGCTGTGCCACCCTTTGCTCTCAGCAGTTCTGTGTATGGTGGGGCTCAGTGGGGACTCAGAGGTCACACATGTTCATAGGAGTGGGTGTTGCACCAGTCAGCTGCCAAAAATTGTACGTGCAGTAATCTCTGGTGAGCTGGTGAGGGTGATCTCTGGCCACGGTGAGGGTTTTGTGGGAAGGGTCAGCTCAAGCAGTCACTTACCATTCCCAAAGAAAATCCAGGGAAGGAAATGCCCACCCTGGCTGTGCTGCATCGTGCCTCTGTGGCATGGTGGGGACAGGATCTGGAGCCCCAGAGTGAACGTGCAGAGTGGCACAGTTTAGGTTAAGCTTTGGTGTAACAGGTTTCCGTGTGCTAACACCGCTGTGGGTGTAGCCCACTGCTCCTGCTCCGTGTATCGCTTACCCCATATCGCTTACAGTCACTTGACAGCAGAGGGGCTGCTGCGTGCTCTTGGAATTAATTCTCACAGGAATGAAGAGCTGACACAAAGCAGACCAGTTTTTCTCTTGCACGTGGAAGAGGTATTATTTTAACATTAGCTTTTCCTCCTCTGGGAGAGGTGGAGAAAACCCTGCAGTCACAAATCTGCCATTTACTTCACTAGATGGACACAGTCATGCTGAGGTGACTGGGCATGGGATGGAACCCAGATGGAAAAAGGAGTTACTAATCTTATTTCCAGTGTCCATAAAACAAAGCTATTAATTAACCTGTTTAATAAGTACTGTTTTTACAGAGGTACAGTGGATACTTGAGACTTCACTATTCACTTTAAAGAACGAGTGATCAAGTTCGTATTGGCACAAGCAGGGCAGGGCTGGATTTCTCTCCATTGTGCTTCTCTGCCAAATTCTGTCTATTAAAATGCATGAGTGTGTGTTTGAAACATCATTTTCCAGCTTTGAAAAAAAGATGCCGTCCAAAGGCAAACATTATTTCCTAACTTGGAGACGCCCTTTGGTTTGTGGCAAACATCTGTCATGAAATTGGGAATCTCTGGAGAGGCCTGGCCTGCTCCAACAGAAATTTTTACAGTCCCAAATACTGACACATGGGTGGAAGAGAGAAAGAACGTAGCAGTGGGCAGGGCATCCCAGTGTAACCTTGAATTGCTCTGACTCTTCCCAGGCTGTGATGCCTTCTGAGTGAAGACTCAACACAGACAATTGCTGCTCAAGGAACAGTGAAGACCAAAGCATCCTCCTGCCCCTAACCAGTTCCAGATTAGATAAGACAATGGATTTCATGGAGTAACCCTGATACAATAGAAGGATACTTACATTATTGGGCAGTGTGGCAAAGCAGCCTGCATGGGAGCTGTTTTGGTCATAAACCCACATCACTGTACCAGGACAGCTTGGCAGCCTCTCTGTGAGTCAGTTATGCTGTGCTCTGGAAGAACTTGGAGGAAAAATCAGGCTGTGGCTTTGGAATTGTGCTTGCCTCTAGCAAATAGCATTGTTTTCTGTTGTGTACCAGGACGCTGCTGCAGACAAATGAACACCAAAATAAAGCAGATTTGGAGCGTCCAAATTTTGGAGCTGCCAAGAGCATCGTGTACTCTGCACACAGCAAGTAAGCAAGGAAAGAATGTATTAATTTCTCCAGCTAGGTATGTTCACTTGGGCACAAATGTTGCCAGGAAGAGAACAGCCAAGAGGACCAAGATGATTTTAGTCCCCATTAAATCTCTACAAGACACAGAAAGGAGGAGCTGCAATGCCTTCTATTCAAGTGGCAGCTCTTAGGAGTCTCTCCTCATTTCGCTGTAGCTGGTTTGGTTTTGGTTTTTCTTTAAAATCCTGCTGTTCTTGAAAAATAAGTTCAGTTAACTGAGATTTTCTTGAGCAACTGTTTTAGAAAAGAAAACAAAGTAGTGAGCTTTAAAAACACAAAGACTGGAATTTAAACTAACCCAGTATTTATTATTATTTTGAGGTCTTTCAGATGTCTAGCTCTAGTTTATAGGTCTATATCATGCTTTCACACACATTATTGTACCAACTATCTCTGGGAGTGCAGGTCTTTGTCAAAGCACTACTTTTGCCCCAAAAACTCCATGTAGTACAGTATTTTACCACTGCAATACCGAGGAGGTTTGGGTTGGGGTTTCTCTGTGCATAATATTCATTAAATACTTAAGAAAGGTCTGATACTGCAAGATCAGAAGATTATGTGGGGAATTATTAGGCAGTGATTATTCACATAGCTAAAAATTGTTAATGTAAAAACATTTTTACAGTAATAAAATCGTATAGCCTAAATATTGTAAGTTATTTGATATATAGGGAGTTCTGAATTAAAACTGGGCTTTGTTAATAGAATACAGTTATTATCACTGTTGAGCCTTCCTACAATGTCTTCTGTAGATTTTCCCCCCTCCTGTCTTTTCCTTCTTTCAAAAGCCATAACCCCAGAATGGTTTTGAAACTGAATTTTAAATTTCAGGCTTGTATAAACTGAGTGCTAGAGCCATTTCAGAAACTTTGAATTCACTCTGGGCTGTTCTGTGCTCCAAAATTCCATTCATTTACTGCTTTGAAGTACAACTGGGATCAGAAAGCACATTGTCAATGTTAATAAAATCACGTTACCTCAACATTATCCATCCAGTTTGAAACAGAAGAGGGATGGTGCCTGTACTACTTCACATAATCAAAAGAATAGTTGTTGATTAGTAATTAAAATTTCCATTCCATAGATACAAAACAGTGGAAATTTCAAACATTTCCAAGATGCTTTTAATATACTTAGGGGTATTGTTTTTCCCTGTGCTGGTAGAATTGTTGGGAATTCAAATCTGTGCTGGTGTACCAGAGTTCACTTTTTGTTGGACTTACAAGACATCATTTTTTATGGATGACAATCTTACAATCTTTTCATCTTTTTTAGCTGGGTGTTACTGTTTTGGGCAGCTTGGGATTTAAGAAAACATTTTGTTTAAAGTGCATTGAATCTGTTTTCATTTTCAGAAGGCTGCTTGCCCCTCGTGTGGTTTATTTTAGTCTTGATTGGCTGAATGGTGTTGAATTGTCATCCACTTTCTGAACTGGCCTTACTACTCCAATGGCTCACCACTTGAGCACCCTGAAATTCTGAGTGAAGGTTTCATTAAAAGGTGATGCTGTCCTCTCATTTGCATATGCCAAACATTCTGCTTAATTGCTTGGGAGACAAAACTCTCCGTGTGCATCCCAAGAGTGAGCGTGGCCCAGTCTGCAAGGAAGGGAAAGGAAGTTGTGCCTTGGATTGTCTCATCTTCCAGCTCCGTCAGCACAGTGAGAGAGTAAGGTGGTGGGGATTTTCCTCTTCTCTTGTCCTCTGCTTGGAGAAAAATGTAGATTAACCTTTACATTTCTCTGGGAAATATGATACTAATCAGCATTTCCCTGTGGTTTGTTAAAGAGTCCATGATTTGAAAGAGAAGGAGGGTAGTGGGGACCCTCCCTGTTACTGTTGATGGGAACTTTGTGGTGATGCTGCTTTTTTTTTCTCAGTCTTTTTAATTTTTTTTTTTTCCTAGTGAATTATAACTTTGGTCAATATGCATTATTTCGTGCCACTAGCAAATCATTAGCATAGAAGAATGATAAATAGTTTATGCACATCAGGTACAACTTAAATTGCCTGGATTATCAAAAGAAAAGAGTGAGTACAAGTGGTGATGTGGCATCGGAGACTTTGCTTGCCAATAAATTTAGGTATCTCCTTCCACTTTCAAATATTAAAATTCAGACTAAGAAAAACAGTATTAAATGTTTTCTTTTATTTAGTTACCCTGGTTAACTTAGTGTTTTTCTCTAAGTTTATATATAAAGAAAAAAATCTATTTTAAAAGCTTTTTGAGAAGTCTTTGTCTTCCATCTGGCATGAAGAGCATTTCTGGAGGCGAGGGGAAAGAAACAGAGTACTGTCCGAGGTAAATTTGATAGTAGGAGATGGGATAAAACAAGAGGCACTTAGACTAATTTAATTAATGCCATGGTGGATTTAAGAATATGCTGTCCTCTACAAGCATAAACATAGATCAGTAGCTGAATTAAGGAAGCAGTATTAGACTGCACCTGTTGGGTTTCAAACTGAATTCAGACCTTGTTTCAGTATTGCAGTTGGGACTGGCAGTTGCTGAAGGGATTAAATTATTTAAAGCCTTCAGCTGGCTAGTGTAGGCTAGCAGTAGCTTATAAAACACTTAATCTATTTTTTTAATCTCTTCATATGTTTGCTTTACTTAGACAGTAAAACTATACATGATACACACCTGCCACATTCTGAAGCGTCTTTGTCAGATATTTTACATTTATCAATTAGAGCAGCCTTTAAACTGTAGCCATTTGGGCTTCCCTGACAATACACTTCTTGTTAGCCTGCACATTTTCTTCGGTGAACTCAAACCCAAACATGAAGTCTGCAGACATAAAGTCCTTTCCCCACAATTTATTCTAAAAAAGATGTTCCCTTCTAAAGGCAAATGCTGCTCTCCAAATAATTAATGCTTACTCTTACCTTTTGGGTTGTCATTTTTTTAAAAAAATAAACTAATTCCGAACAGTTTGGAGCTCTGGAGCTATTTTTTGCAGTGCATTAGTTAACTGCTTACAGGATAGTAGAGTAAAGCAGTTCAAAAATAGGCAATACTGTTTAGCTTGTTACGTGATATGTCTCTTGTTTCTAGAAAGCCAAGAGTAAGTAATGAGTAGGAACAGTATGGATTGGATGGAAAAGCCATTTGGATAGCTGTGCAACACAGGATTGATTAGGCAAATCCTCTTAGGTTTGATAAGCCATTGCTTAGACCTACAGTTTATTTTGTCATTGGTTGCTCCTATTAATGTCTTCTTTCTGTCAGAGTTTGTTACTCTGATTTCAGTTTTGCATTATACCTTTTTCTGTCAAAGTGACGTTCCACTTCCAACCTCGTAAGTGCAACTAACAACCTTCCAAACAATAAGCAGAGAAATGCCTGGAGTCAATTCAAATCAATGCTGGCATCCTCTTAAGAGTCTTTTAGATAATGAACTTTTTATATTGTTAATTTCTGTTAAGCAACTGGTGTATGACATCTTTTTAATTTGGCCTTCCATGTTAAGTTACAGGACAAGCAGGCATATGTGTCTGCTAATAAGGATGAGCAAATGCTAATTCATGGAGATGACATGGTTTCTGCAGTATGCTCTTCATAAAAAGCATATGCTTTTGATATTTCTGGGTAACCTTTAATTTTTTTTTCTTCTTTCTGACATTGCAAAACCATAATTTTATTTCTGTCAAAGGGGTTTTTCTAGTACCATCAGTACAGAATAATTTTGCTCCTAGATCTCTGCTAGGTTGGGATTTTTTTTGGATAATGTGTAGAATATACTTGAAAACTGTATGTTGAATTAATTTTGCTAATTAGTGTTCACACTCTGTCTCAAACTTTTTTTAAACTAGAGAATGTGCCATTCTTCAGAAATAAGAAAAGAAAAAAACAGAGGAGAAATAAAAATCCTTATTGGAAATAAAAAGTCTTAACCCCACCTCTGCCCAAGAGACAGTTCAGGACTACAGCAGGATGGCTCAGCCAGCTGGGTGGGGGGGAGATGTGCAAAAAGGCATGGGAAGAATTGGGTATTTCAGTGGGTGGTAATCAGAGTTTCATCAGCACTGGGATTTCACACTGTTAGACAATGCTTTGTACCTGTCAGGGCTCGTGGCTGCTGTGTGCATGGAGCACAAAATGTGGGAGAACTCTGTTTCCAGTACTCCTTGTTAGTCAGAATTTATTGCAAGTCTTTGTTCAGCTGTCACCTGAATATTGTTTCTTCTGTAAGAGGGTATTACATGTGAAATTCTGTTTCACCTTGAGTGACCTGGGAAACTTTTCACATATGATTCATCTGATGTGATCTATGAATTGGGTTAACCTCTGTCATGTCCCCAGACCAAACCAAAATAAATCTGAATTATAGCAGAAATTTAACTGTGAGAATACAATGCCCTTTAATAAAAAATGAATTGAGTATCACAGCTGCTTGTAAAACCTGCAGGAAAAGACAAACCAGAGCTCTGGCTGAAACAGAAAATCGGGGAATGCTGATATCTGAGCGGTACCTTTGCGTTGGCGTCTGTGAAAGATGAGAACTATTCCAGTTTGCTCCTGTCTGACAAAGCCCTCGAGGACATTCCAGCAGGGAATGGAATACAGTGTGTGCCCTGACACACCTCTGTGCTGGAGGCTCTGGTGGCACAGGCACAAAACCTCCGTTCCCAGAGTTGGAATTATGGTGCGGAACTTTTGCGTGTGTGGGAGGGAAGGCTCTGGAAGTGGACAAATAATCACACAGCCCAGGAGAGGCACGTCCTTAATATATGAGAAAAAATTAGTGACTTTTAAATTTAATATTGAATTTAATGTGAAATTTAATAATGTTAAATTTATGTAAAGTTTATAAAGTTTAATAGCATCTCATTCAAAGAAAACCAAAATTTTGCTGACGTTCCAGCTGATTTTGTGCTTTTTTACAGACCACTACAGAGCACTACAATTTCCCTTAGATGGAAGGTGAATTTCCTGGAAAGCTTTGTGATGGCAGGAAGAATAATCTGATTTTACCACCATTTCTCTGTGATTCTTTGACTGGTTTTCAGGCCTGCCGTGTTGCTGGGACCATTGGAGGCATGGAGTGACACCACAGCTACTGTGGACACATCCATGGGTGGTTTAGCTCTGCTCTGAAACAGCATCAGGGAGAGGAAATTCTGCAGGGGTGTCCCTGTGGGCCTCAGGTGACAAACTCTCAAGAGCTTTAAAAATAAGGGAGTGATTATCAGTGGAAGAGGAAACAGCTTAGCAACTTTTTAAAATAAATATTTTGATTTTGTTTTTTAAATCAAACCAGACAATTTTCAATAATTGCATATTTCCAGAGCCAGGATGGGATTACATTTGTAAGGTTTTCTTAAAGTATAGAATATTCAGTGGATTTTATTTTGATTAATGTCTAGATTAAGTTCAGCAGTTTTGCAGTATTAACTATTTATTTCTGGGAGATACTGATTATACCTGGCTCTCTACTAACACTGATTCAACCCAATTGGAAGAATTCATGAAATTGTAATAATTTTGTAGGTATCTGTAACAAGCAATGTCAACATGGTGCAATGTAATCAAAATGTGGCCTTTAAATAATGATTTTCTTTCAATGTACTTCAGCTCAATTCCTTCTGTGGGCTTTTCTACCTTTCTACACATGTCAAGGCAAACATTTTAGGTGATTTCACTTTGTTATTCACCTGTTATTCACCTTGTTTTACACACTCATTAGCACCAATTAAGCAAGAACAGTATATAGAGAAGGATTAAAATTATTTTAAGGTGTCTGGGCAAAAAAAACCCCCATAGATTTCTCATTCTGCTTGGTAGAAATGAATTATTTTTAGGCAGCATTAGTGATATTCCCTGCAAAAGGTTACTTTTAATGGTATAATACATGTTTTCTGGCACAGATAGAATAATTTTCTGAGCTAATATTGATTTAGGATTAGAGTGAAAAATAGATCTCACTTTCTCATGTTAAACTAATTCCAAATTAAGATTTAAATTAAAAGGTTAGAAGGAGGTCTCAAAAATAAATCACTCTGGAGACCTCACAACTTCATTATTGTTTGTCTAATAAACATCAAGCTTTAAAAATGATACTCTGGATAGAAACTAAATGAAAATTATGATTCAGAAAGGAGCTTTGCCAAAGATGTTTTAATGAGGAAGTTTGATTCCACAGTCACTTAGTGAGTGTAATAAGATACAAAAGGCAATGTAAAGTTGTTGTAAATAATGTAAATGCAGATGATATTAGAAATGACAGAACTGAGTCTCCTGGACCAGAGAGCATTTCTGAGGTTACTGTGGAAAATATGAGATTTCCTCACTGAAATGGAAGGGGGATAGCATAAATGCCCAGGTTGTTGCCATCAAGATACTCCACTGCTTATCAGAAATAAAGCCAGGAGATGCACATTTTTTTTTTTTAGGTACAAAGCTTAACTTAAGGGACATGAGATAACCAGCTCATTTTTAGGTGTGACTTAGTGCAAAAGCTACAGTGGTTAAATTAGTTTTAAGTGCCTTACACTAAGAAGTGCATTGTTAAAGAACTAGATAACTAGGCAATTTCCTATTGTGTTTTTAATTAAAGTTAATATTTTGTGCTTGGAAATGAAACACAAGGAAGTTAATTATTGAATTAAACTAGAGCTTTTCAGTATCATCTGCTGAGTGGAATGCTATTCTGCCTTAAAAGCCTCATATAAATGGCTAAAGCAATCTTTCACACATGTAACAGATACAACTATTTAATAAAATATGAATGAGAAGCTACTCATACCCTGCTGTGAAATAGTTATTAGTTTCTACTATAATACATGAATTTGCTTCTCCTGAAGAAATGCATTTAAATGGTAAAGAATGGTTGATGTCTGATCGTTACATTTCGTGTGTTAAACCAAAAATATTTATACTGCTTTTAAGTTCAGGAGATAAATAGCTGTCATCATGCCAGGCTATAAAAAGCTGATTCCCATGTCTTTATGATAGTATGTGATGATGGAACCACACTAACAATCCAGGTTTGTTTGGGATTTTTTTAAATACTTTTCTCATTAAATTGTCATCTCCAAGGTCTCACTTTTGAGGGGGACGAATATGTGTTTAAACAGTACTTGAAGAAATGGAAAATGAATAAAATCTTGATCCCACTCTTGCTACTGATGTGCTTTTTGATTATCTCAGTGGGACTTGCATTGTATTTATTGGGCTTTACACTACACACTCGTTTTTGTCTTTCAGGAGAACAAAAGTGTTGGCAGTCCTACAATAATGAATAAAACTGGCACTGGCAAGATTTCTTCCTGCAGGAAATGAGGACTCCTGAGGCAGGTGGGCAGCTGGTGCACTGATCTGAGGCTCCCTACAGTGCTGGCCAAGGTTGTCTCCTCTTTCCTTGTACGCTTCTCTTTTTCTCCCTGAATCCATCTGTTGTCTCTTGTCTGATACTGAGATAGCAAGCTCTGGAAGATTTCATTCAGAAGCCACCTTTGTGGTTTATAGTTATTATATTATGGACTCCTGACCATGAAATTATGGTCCATAATTTGTGTTACTTTGTTAATACTGCAGTGTCTATAGCTAATAAAATTAATCCTGATATTCTGTCTACTTTTCCTAAATGTTTATTAGTAGTTTAATATAAGGATTGTGAGATTTTGATTGATTTTGATGGAGTAGTTAAAACACACAAAGCATCAGGAGATATTTGGAACTTCAATTATTCCAGCATTGATCTTAAGAGCTGTATACATATGAAAATAAATAAAATAGTCAGTGTGCAAATTTTCTTCTTGGGTATTCAGTAATTTCTTCTTGGGTTTCTTCAAGAAATGACACGACTTCCAAGGTCTGGGATGCTCCTTCCCAAGACCTGTGCATGCCCTTTTCCTGTTCTGTAATCTCTGCTTAAACACAAGTCATAAACAAGTGAATAAAAAGAGATATAAAACTGGCTACAAAAAGTACTGCTCAAAAATAAACACCTTAAAACACAATCAATTAAATAAATGGTGTAGCTTCTCCTCTGCACAAAGGCTGCTTGAAAGGTCCATGCCTTTATGATGAAATAGTATTTAATAGGAGATTAAATAATGCTTTTTCCTCCTCTTTTTCATGCCTTAATTTTGAGATGTTTCAGTCTGTGCCCTAACATTTGCCCTTTTAGCCATTAACTTCAGCTGCTTCTTGGTTTTTTTGTGAAACATGAATGACAGGTTAATCATTTCCTCACAGGATGCACTTTTATCTCATTTTGAGAATTATCCAGAGTAAGAACTATCCTTTACAGTGCCCCACATTTATGTAATTAAATAATAAATTAAATTGATTAATAACGTGTATTTTGAATGAAAATATGTCTACTCTCAGATTCGTATTTTCTATTTTAAAATTATTTTATTACATTAATTTATACTTATTTATTTCTATTAATTATTATATTAAATGATACAATTAGATAATATTATATTATGTATTATGCATTATGTATTATGTATTATGTATTATGTATTATGCATTATGTATTATGTATTATACATTGAATATTGTATATTATATATTATATATCAATTATTGTAATATTATAATATATTATGTATATTATTATATTATTAAATAAAAAATTGAAATTATTTTATTACATTTATTACATATAGAAAAACAATGAAGCCTATACAGGTGCTTTTTGTCACTGAGGTAGAAACAGGATAAACTAATTTGCACATATTAAATTGTTTTTGTCAGGAAAACTGTACATAATTTCCTTTGTAAGACGTGGCACAAGAATGGAAGTACTTCAATCCCTGACAAATGTACTATTTATGTAACATGCAGCAGTTCATTATCTTTCTCTGAGCTATGCAGTTTGCATTTAAAAAAGAAAAATAAATCTGAAAATGATCTGGAGGTCCAGTGCATATATTAGAACTGTGGAAACTGTGGTTTTTAAATCACAAATATAGCATTGACAAAAACAACTTATTTATAGAAGTATCTCTGGTTTTCCTGAGATCTTCAGCTGAAGTAGCATCTGAGCCTGGAGCCGTGGGCCTTTTCTCCTGCCTTGTCCTGATGGCAATTCATCCATTCCTTGTGATCCCCTGCAAGAGAAAATCCAGAAAATCATTGCAGTGCTGCTGCCAAACTCTGAGGATGCCATGAGAATTTTTGCATGTATACATTGAACTAAATCTCACCAGGCTGAGTCTTTTTGGGGTACTGGTAGTGTTTTGAGCTCTGCAGTTTCTGTCTTTTCATTTTCTCACCTGCTGTGTCTCACTGCTGTTGATTCTGCTGTTGAGCATGACATGATGTTTATGACCATGGTTTTATTTATAGATACCTGTTTGCCATTTTGCTTTCCACTTCTGTCTCATGTTCTTTTCAACATCAGATCATAAACATGTCAGGCTGTGCTCCCTGTTTTTGTAGCAGAGAGTGGTAATTTTATCAAAATATGAGAAAGCCATAAAACCCAACTGATTTCCTACCTTCACACAAAATCTAATTAAAATGTCACATGGGTAAACACGATATTTTTGTGTATTTCACACCAAAACATTTCAAAATTGAATGTGTTTAATCAAGTGTCCAAGTCAGAAAACAACATGAGCTTTACGTCTAACTAAGAGGTGTTTTTAAAAAAAAAAAGTAAATAAAAATATTTATAAAGCTTTTACTATCATCAAAATGCTCATAAACTGAAAATGCTACAGATCAAAGCACCGGCAGCAGCACCAAGTGCACCTGCAGTTAGCTCAGTAGAAATGTTACCTGATCTTGTTCTGCATTGTCTGGGGAGAGATTGCTCAGAGGGTTTTTTTTGTTCCTGCCATGTGATACTTTCTGCCAAGTGTCTCCTTGCTAGCAGGGACACACTGGATTTCACTGGGTCAAAACAATCCAAAACTACTGCCCAACATCACCTTTTCCTTTGGAACCCACTTGGGTCGTTGCTGGTTTGGAACAGAAAAATAAAATAAAAAAAGTACAAGTTTTGTAACCTTTCTAAAAATTGTGTTAAACGTTTGCACCTCCGAATAAATGCATTTATATGAAAATACTTACTAAATAAAGGGGTTTTTTCTTTAAAATTGATCTGTTTTCATAACTTGTGTAATTAATGTGCCTTTTCTGTTCATTCTAGGAGGAGATCTAATCTGGTAATTTAAACGTTCAAAATATATTTTTAATTTTTCATTAAGGATATCACATGGGGAGGGGAGAAATAAGGAAATCTTCATTTAAAAGGGAGGAAAACGCATGGATGAGTTGCTGGTGTATGAAACTGTTCAGGGAGGGTGTATGTGGACATTTGCAAGCCACGTGCATGTGGACTTGGGTAAAACTGCTTCTCAGGAGGGATTTGTGCTGCAGACAGATTAGTGACAGGGCCTCACACCAGAGCAACAAAAAGGGTTTTTTGTGCAGTTTGGCTTTTGTTTTAGCTGCTGATAGCAAAACCCTGGCTCAGTCCTCAAGTGCTTTCACAGTGAGGTTGGAGAGACCCAGGTAACGAGGTCATCTTCCATTTAATTCTAAAATAGGCTTGGATGTGATTCAGTGCCTGCCAGAGTTGGAGCAGGCTCCTCTCCTGTGTGCTGCGGCTTGTGGGGGAGCCTGAGACACCCTGCTCTGCAATAAAACTTCTCTTTGGTGATGGGAAAATGATGATGAGCAGCAGTCAATTAATCAAATTATTCATTTTGGAATATGCTGCAAAAGCACAGCCCCAGAAACCTTTATGGATGGCAATAGTTTCCCTCCTAGTAAGCACCGAGTCACTGGAGTGATGCAGGATTATGTTTTAATTCTGTAATTCCACTGCCTGCTTGTGTTTAATGACATTTATTTGAAGGAATGATGCATTTTGAGAAGTGAGGTCAGCTGGAACATTTGTTGTGCTCAGAGAGAAGTCATTAGTCACCTGTAAAAATGAAATTATTGTAGTATTATGGACAGTACCCTATGGATATTCTTAAATGTAGGGTGCTTATTGATGCTTATTTCAAAACAACAGGAAAATATGGCAATATTTGCTATTAAAGATTTTTAAAATTAGCACATTATCTTTGGAATTTTAGTTTTAAATGTGCTCTTTATTTTAAAAAGTAATTTCTCTCCTCCATAGAAAAAGTGTTTCAAATTTTTTTTTAATGTAAATATTTTTCCAATGTTTGGACAGCATTAAATTGGGAGGGATTTATCTTATTTTTTGTTGTTTGTTTTGAATATTATCATTCTCAGTATATATCAGATTCTCTCTATTTTATGTTGTAGCAGTCAAATATTGTAAAATATTTTTGCCCTTGCCAAACACCTCAAAAATAGAAACATACTGTATCTTTGTACACATTTAACATTTGTTAACCCACACTTCCAATTCTTTTCCTGCTTGAGAGAGTGAGCATAAAAATGTAATTATTAAATACCCTTATGTGGAAGATACTCAAAGGCTGATGATTACATGAAAATAGCTGATTAGCAAGAAAATTTACACTGTCAAACTAGAAATGTACATTATTGGGATGCATTTCCTGCAGACAGGCCCTTTCCTTGTGGATCTCCTAAGGTACATGAGGGAGGAATAATCTACTTCTGTGGCTCTAAAAAAGGTGAAAAACCAGACTTAAAATGGAAATACAGTGTGAAAACTACAATACCACGATACCTTAGCATTTACATGACCCAGTAAAGATATTTCAACCACCCCACAAAATATTGCATTTAACTCTTTGTTAAAGAAATATGTTAATATGAAAAAGATCTTAGCAAAATTCAAAAGACAGCAATGAAGCATCTGTCAAATCTACACCTATTGTTGTAATATGAACACAGGCAGAGAAATAAGTAACTCACAGTGTCCCTGAGCAAAATCATCTGTGACAATTAGCAGGGTGCCATATTTTTAAATTACAGTTGTCCCAGTTAGCTGTTTCAACAATTATGGCACCGAAAAGGACAATAAGGTTGAACAGAAGCAGTTTGAAAAAATAAAAAGAGAGAGAGAGAGAAAAGTTCTCTAAAACCTAAATTGAACTAGTAGGTGTTTGTGTAATTTTAAGATAAATTCATTACATCTTTTTACTTTTGTTTTTTTTTCCTTTTACCTTGTACAGAAACATCACTTTTCCATTAAAGGTTGGACTCGATGATCTTGGAGGTCTTTTCCAATCTTAATGATTCTATAATGTAGTTATTCTTCCTTTCTGTGACGTGAAAAATTAGGTGATTAGTGTTTTAGTTTGGATGAGGAGTGCATTTCATCTCAGGTCAGACAGCTTTTATCCACATGACAACCAAAAAAGATTTTAGATTCCTTCTCACATTTTCCAAGAGTTACCATTTTAGTCACCCTGTCATTATCTTTAGATCCCAGACGAGTTTATTTCCTAAGAGCCACTGTTACCTGGCAGAATTTGAAACAGCAATGTCAGGATGGTGCAGGAGGTTTCTTGCAAGAAGAATGAATTGAAGAAGAATGCTTTAATCTGATTTTCTTCTTTGGAAGAGCCACAGTGGATGGCTCCTCATGCATCCCTTGGGAGATGCACAGGGACCTGTGGTGTTTTCATAAAATGAACACTGAACATTGAATTTGTAAATTAAACACCAAACAATAAACAAATTTCCCCCACCTCTGCTCCACTTTTTATTTTTTTTAAATCCTGCATTAAATCTGCAAAAAATAAGGTGGAAATAAAAGGTGAAATTTGTACAAATGACTCAGTGTAAAATGCATAGAGAAACCTGTGTGTTTTTTAATTGAGGAAACACAGTGCTTCTCAACTGACCTTCCAGTTGTTGCAAAAGGAGCAAAGTGTATGTTTGCTTTAAATTTGAAAGTAATTTTCCATTTACACCCAGCAACAGAAGGCTGGATTTGGGGTATATCTAGCAAATATATCTATGGGGAGGGGAGATGGGGAACTTTGAACTATGCTTATCTGAATATGATGGTAATCAATGGGAACTGTAAATTTAATTTTTTTTTATTTTAAAAGAGCACTTTTTATCAGTTTTACTCTGACCCCTTTACAGGAATTTGGATCTTGAAAAATTTTGATCCAAATGCAGAATATCAAATTACTTTTTTCTCATCATACAAGTCATATTTAAGTGACAGTAACATCGGTTTAAAAAATGCTTTAGATAAGGAATTGTGAGGAAAAGATAACACTAATTTTGTCCAATCTTATGTCTGTTTGGGAAGGATAAATACTGTAAGGATAAAATATTTCAGCCAACATGAAAAACAGTAAATATATAATTTCAAATATGTAAATGTAATTTCAAATCCTATCATTTGAATCCATTAATTAATTCCCTGCTTAACAAATTATTAAATATAGTGGGAAAAATCAAAGACTGTGGTCTGCAAGTTTAAAAAAAAGAAAAAAAAGAAAAATTTAAGTGGAACTTTTGCTTGTTCCACCTGTGAAGGCCTGGACACCTGCAGTGGTCACAACAACACATTGCCAACCAGCTTTTGGGTTGTTTGGATTTCATAATTTCTACCCAGGAAACTCAGCTGAAACTGCACAGCTTTCCCACCCAGGTGAAAAGGAAAAACCCTGCCTTCCTCTTTGTGCCAGCTCTGACGGTCCCTGAGTGTTTTCCTGACCCAAGAGAAGCCTTTTCTGCAGGCTGAGCTGAATCTGCTAAATGGGATTTTCAGTGGCAGCAGTGGAGAGCTATCAGAGGGAAATTGAAGAGGCCAGGGAAATTGGGAGAGGCCAGCTCTGTCGCTTTGCGCAGCGATGGACTGGGAGCGTGCCTCGCTCTTTCATGTGATTGCACCTGTTATTAGGGACTGAACACGAGGCCTCCTGGATGGAATTACAGCCCTGTGGTCTTGCCTTCTCCTCTCCTTATCTTTGTGGCTTTGCTCTAATGGCAGAGCCTCAATCAGGACTCAAGCTTGTTCAAAAATTAAGAGTCTAGCTGATACAAGCAACTCATAAGCTGATATGAACGACTCATACTGACCGTAAAAAGTGTTTTGCTGATACAGCTTATAGCAGTCTGATGAGTAAAACAAATTGTTCTAGCCAAAGCATTTTCAGTCTGCATCTACACTTGGGATTTTTGATAACAAAAATAGCACAAAGTGTCATTGGTAAGTGTTCTGCCAAAAGCTTCTAGCCTGTGTTTGTCCTCAGATCATTTCTTTGTGCTGCATAATAGATTACATCTGTTGGAAGTATCTTCTTCTAACTTCTGGGTTGTTTTTTTTCCCCCTCAGAGCACTCACAACTAACTAGCATTTATCCCCTGCAAAGGCTTCGAGACAAGGAGGAACAGGAGCCCATGGAGGTGTGTGTTTCAATGCTGAACTTCATAAATGAATCTAAATGACACTGGGCCTCCTTCCACTGAGTTACTTAAGTACTTTGAAACAAAACACTCCCCTCCAAACGGTATCAGGAGTCCACAGGACTTACAGGTGTAACAGGAGTTTCCACGTTAACCCCTCTGTTGCCTACCAGCACAAAGGTACCTGCCAAGAGAAAAATAGGACAGGGAAGAGTTTGCTGTTTTCCAGGTGACCAAAAAAAATAAATCATGTGAGGGTTTCTCAGACACACATAGAAGCTCTGATAGAAGAGGTCATCAGAGTGTTTAAAGCTGGCTGATACATCTAATGGATGATACATCTAATGTTGTTTTACTGTGCTTTGTGGACACTTAAAAACTATTTTGTGGCCAAAATAATTCTTAGGAGTCACTGACAGAGGAGGTTCATCATTTCAGCTCAGGCCAGTCCTCAATCCCAGGGCTAAGGAAACCTTCAATTGAAACAGCTCCCAAAGTAAGGAGCTTCTTGAGAGATCTTGTGAGGAAATAAGGACAAAGAATGGATCTGCAGAGGGGTGCTGCACTCCACAAAAGCAACTGAAGGAGTTTCAAAGAGATTTGAGAGTTTGATTACACGCTGGTGATACTCCCGTTGCAAGGTGAGTGGAAGTTTAGCTTGATCTAATTAGCAAAAGCTGGAACATGAGGACAGTGCTGGGATGTTTCAGGAGGTGCTGTCATTTAGCAAACGTGACCAACTCAAAACTCCAGTGAGAGAACAGTATGATAAGAGAGGTTAATGAGCCCAAAGACACCCTTTTTTTTCTAAATCTTAATTAAAATCTGTTTCTGAAAGCTGGCTAAAATTGTGCATGTGTATCCGTGGAACACTGGATTCATAAATTTGCCTGTTAGTAGAGGATTAGTATCATTCAAATGTACTTTGTACATTTGTACAAATGTATTTGGATTGTTTTGGTTATCAAACTGTAAGAAAGTGCATGAGGAACCACAAGAAATTCCCTGGAAATAGATCCTAAGAAACAGCTGGAAAAATTATGTTGAGACTCGTCAGTGGATGACAACTCGGGGCAATATACATCAATTTAAGTTTGCAGATGAAGCATATATTTAATGTACTTTTTTTTTTTTTTTGTGAAGCCATTTTAGAGTTTGTATGGTTAAGTAATCAACAATAATGTTTATCAACATTTACAGTCTATTTATATGTTAATAAAATGTGTAGAAATAACTCTGTAGGATGTTTTTTTTTTTTTAGGAGCTTGATTAATATTTCTAAAATTAGTAAGCAATAGATGTGATGAGCAGCTCTTGAGTGCTATAATTTACTACCATTGACACCCACCTATTTCTTCCCCAGCCCTAAATTAAATGGCTCATTACTTACAAGACTGAGAATTGGTGGCGTTGTGGTAGTAAATCCAATGTTAGGTTTTAGCACTTCTGTACAAGAAGTCTGGCTTCTCCAATTAATTAATTCAAATTCTGACTTCACTTCCTAACAATCTTTATTACAAGGATCAGTCCTAAATAAAGGTTAAAATCAAGCAGACACGTGTTGAAAATACTGGAACAAGTAGTGAGAAAAAATAGCAGAGTACGTGTAGTTGTGCAAGTAAATAAAGAAATTCTTTGTTATTTTTGGCAAGAGGTGGAGAAGCATGTGATGTCCAATTGTAGCTGTAGCCAAGGATTTATCTTGGGGCTAAATACTTTATAGGCAAACAGTAATTCCTTTTTCGCCCCACATCAGCTGAACACTATTTCGGGTCAAGAATGCTGCTTGCAGAAGTTGCCCAGTCCTACAACCAACCACGAATATTTAAGTGATGTATAATATTAGGGACGTGTTGTTACCGGGGGTGTATCCTGTTATTTTGTGAGGAGCTGAGCAAGGAAAAATGCTCAAGTGTAAGGCAGGATGCAAAGTTGTCAATACCTTTGCTCCGTCCTGTTATTTCTGTAGCTAGTGGTGTGTCCGATGGGCTCGGGCTAGCGTGGCAAGGACTGCTCGCCAGGGAAGGATGTCACACCGCATCTGGAAGGTTGGTGCTTCACAGCTGTTTTCAGGGCTGGCTGGGGAAGTCTCTTGTCCTTTAAGGCCAGAGCACTCATTTAAATGAATTGGGAGTTCACATGTTCATTGTCACCTTGTCATCCCCTAAGCTCCAGGTCAGGCCTCTCTCCCGGCACCAGTTTGCCCATCGTTATGTAGGTGATGTGTCTGTGAATGTTGCGGGAGTTGGCACTAACGAGGTGGGAAGCGCTCAGCGTTTGGGGTGTGGTGATCGGGATGCCCAGCACCGGGGGTTTATTTGGAGTTTTACAGGTGCTCCTCACTGAGCCCCCACAGTGCACGAGGTTGCCTTCCTCCAGGTAGCCGTGATGCTGGCAGAGAGGAGAGTTCGCGGTAAGAGCATCTCAAGTTCTCCTCCCGGGGGACCCTCAGCAGACCCTGAGGAGGCTCGGCCGCCGTGTCGCTGCCAGGGGCGGTGCTGCCCATCATCCGCCGGGGCCGGTGGGCGCGGGGCGAGCGGGAGCGGCGGAACGGGGCCGGGCGGGAGCGCGCTCGGAGCTGCGGAGCGCGGCGGGGCCGGGCGGGAGCGCGCTCGGAGCTGCGGAGCGCGGCGGGGCCGGGCGGGAGCGCGCTCGGAGCTGCGGAGCGCGGCGGGGCCGGGCGGGGGCGCTGCCGCCGGGCCGGGCGGAGCGGGCGGGAGCGCCCCGCAGGCTGCGCCCCGCGGGCTGGGCGGGGGCCGGGGAGCGCCGGAGCGGGGCTCGGCCGGCGCCCCCTCCGCAGCGCTCGGCGGGGCCGCGGCCGCCGCTCCGGGGCGATGGGCGGCGGCGGGCGCCGCTAGGCCGCCGCGGGCAGGGCGGAGGCGGGAGGAGGCGGAGGCGGAGGAGGCGGCGGGCGGGGGCGGGGTGGGGCCCTCCCCGGGGAGATGAGGCGGAGGCCCGGTCTGTCGGGCGGGCTGAGCCGGGGCTCTTCCCTCGCAGCCGCCAGGACAAGATGGCAGCGGCCGAGGCGGCGGCGGCAGCAGCAGCAGCGACAGCGGCGGGGCGGAGCGGCGGCGCCCGGCCGGAGCGCCCCCCCCCGGACCGCCCCCGGCCATCCCCGGGGCGGCGGCGGCAGCTCCAGCGCGGACGCCAGCGCGGCCCGACCCGTGAAGGTGAGCGGCCGGCAGCGAGCGGGGCCGGCCCCGGCGGGCGGAGAGCGGCGCTGGCTCCGCTCTGCGGCGTTCGCGCCCTGCCCGCGGGGGGCTCCGGGCCAGCCCCGACCCCCCTGCCCGGGGCAGCGCAGCAGGCCTGGCCGAGCGCGGCGGCGGAGGGCGGGCAGCGCCGCTTCCCCTTCCCGCCGCCCGCCCCGCCGCGTCCCCGAAGTTTCGCGTCCCCCGGCGCGGCCGTGCGCCCGCCCCGAGCCCCGCCGGCTGCCTGCTGCCGGGCGAGGCCGCCGCCGGCCGGCGGGGGAGGCGTGGCCGCCCCTCGGCCGCTGCCGGCGCTGCCCCGCCCCCCTCCGGGCGCGCCGCCTCCTCCTGCGCCTCGTATGGAGCGCCGGGGGGTCCCGGGGTGGCGCCCGGGCGCGGCCGCGGCTCCTCCCGCTCCGGCTCCTGCTCGGCCGCCGCCGCCGCGGTGGCTCCTGGCAGTCCCGGCGGGACGCGACCCTCGGCCCCGGAGCCCCGAGGAGAGACCCGCGCTGGGGGGGAAAGCTGGGGCGGCAAATGGTGCCCAGGGCCGGTATCACTAGCAGCAACTGGAAAGGAAGTGGACGCTTTAAAATTTGGTCAGTTCCCAGGAGCGAGCTCTGTGAAAGCAGAGGGGTTTGTTTGCCGGAGGCTTTCCCGTAATGGTTGCGGCAGGGATCGTGCGAGGTTTGTTCTGGATTCGTCGTGGTATCGGTTGTAAAGCTGGCAGGTGCGTTTACATGTGTTTAACGCTGTAGCAAATAGTGATGGGGTTATAAAAATTATTTTTATTTAAATCTAGCCCTCAATCGTCAGTGCTAGGTGCTTACACATATATAATAAAGAGCGTTCTTTTGAGGCTATACTTTGTTACTAACTGTTGCATCTGACTTAAAATGCCAGAAACTGCGATTGTTTCCTTTTTTGTTAACTTAGTTTTTCGGACTCCAGGGCTTGACTTGCTAGAAATTATGTGGCGCTGTGATGGTTTTGCGTCTTCCTGCTTGTGTATTTTGCTTTTTCCTGCTTGCGTATCGCCTTGTTTATTTCATTTATCTCAGTGACTTTAAATTGTGGGAAAATATGTTACTCTGAGAGACGATTACATTAGGTGAAGCTGCACTTGTTGATAACAATGCACGTTTCTGTGATCACTTATTTTCTACCCACTATACCTCCCATGACATCGTTCGCAAAAAGTTTAGGCTCTGATGTCACACCAAATGAGAAAGCTCGGATGGACTTCCTTTCTGCCATAATAATTCCATTGCTAGACTTTTCTACAAACTAAATTTAAAATCACGCACGGCGACCGCCTAACAAGCGCGGCAGCCAGCAGAGAGCTTAATTAAGCACCTGGAAAATAGGTCAATACTGTATTACGAATCGCCACGGTGAGATGGCAAATAAATAGAGCAAAGTGTTAAGGCGGACTTATCTGGGGAAAACTGATGCCGATGGAGCTCTGCCGGCTTTATCTGCGCTGCCGAGGACCTTTTATGGTAGCGGTGAAGGGGGTGTTTGTAACCCTACAAAACGGGGCTTGGACTTTTCACTCCCTCCCCTTCTTCCTGGGGGCTTCTCTTCTAGTTCCTCGCTCAGGGTGTGGCACCGCTCGTGCTTGTAAATTAATATTTTATTTATTTTTTTAAAAATTTTTTTTATCGGAGATAAATTGGGCTGGCCGTTCTAATTCCGGTTAGCGGTGGCGGTGGTGCGGCTCCCCGGGCTTGGGCATGGTTTGTAATTGGACGGATTCCATGAGCTGGAATAAAGTTTCATTGAAAAATTGCTCGGAAAGCTGCCCCTGCCCTGGGGTCTCTGCGGTACTTGTGATTTTTCTTTGTTTCGGGTTTTTTTTTTTTTTTTTTTTTTTTTTTTTTTTTTTGTGTTGGCGTGTTTCCTCCCTCCTCTCTTTCAAAACAACTACCTACAGAAACAGGGAAATGAGACCGGCTCCTGCTTAACAAGATAGCAGAGACAAAGACAGGGTGTGGGGAGGAAGGTTACAACTCATCTTTCACAACTTAACTGATAGAAATACTCGAATTTGCATGTGCTGCTTTTCTCCTCGCGTCCTCCAGTTTGTTGCAGTTGCTTCAAAAAAAAAAAATGCTGCTTTGGAGGTGATTTATTTTAGAAAGAGTCTGTCGGATTATTCTTCTGTTGAAGGGGATGCGAGGCTGAGCAGCACTTTCAGAGGCAGAGGGTTGCTTAGCTCACCAGCCCCTGGGTGGAACAGAATTAACTGTGCTTAATTCTTGTGAAAACCCCAATCCAAAGGTGTAGGAATGTCAGGCTGTGTTTTTTCCAAGCTCCTGTGTTTAGGTGTATATACCCCTCTTTGTACTATTTCAAGGGATTGCACACTTTCTGTTTTTAGAATGGTTTTCTTTTTACCTCTGTAGGTTCTCTTTCTTGTATTTTCCCTTTTGCCAGTGTGCTGATCATGGCAACAAAAGGCCCTTTTGACAAAGCGCGGTGCATTTTGAAACGGGAATTTTGTAGTTGGCTTTCTTGCATGTGATGGGGGGAGAAGAGCAGCGTTGGTAACGGGAACAGCACTGTCATTTGAGGCTGAACATGTATTTTGGAGGAATGTTAAATACAGAAGGAGAAGCTGCTTTTAGCGGAGCTAAATTTCGCTGTTGCAGTGTGGGGTGTCGTGGCATGCGAGTATACAGAATAGTTCCTGCAGGCAGTGTCGCTTTCTGCTCAGAACTTTGGGGAATAAAGCAGAGGTGACAGAGGCCTTCTTATATTTTTTTATTAAATGCCTTGGCTTTTCTGAATATATAAAATGGTTTTATCTGATCTGCAGAAGCATTACAGTTGAATTAGACTGCTCTGAGTAACAGAAGTACGAGTTGGGTAGAGCAAGCCTGATAATCACCTGGTGATCCTTGGTCTAGGGAAGAAGACATGTGGAAGCAGCGTGGTGGTGCTACCAACATTCCTCTGTCACCAGTTTCCTGCTGAATTTTGTGCAATAGTATCCACCTTTCAGACTTCAAAAGACCTTGCTTGTACCATGTTGTGTTTTCCAAGTTCCCAAGTCACTGAAATACTTCGTTTCTTGAGATTCCCTTCACTGACAATCAGAGGTTGAAAATAATGTATTACTTTTAATAGCTCTTGAAAGAAAAGCTCATTATTTTGAGTAAGTATAGGATGGGACTTCAGGTATTTGAAACTTTATTTCAGAGCCCTGGCTGGGCTAAGCACAACACGAAACACTGGGAAAGGACCCAGGAGCAGCACTGAGAACAGCAGAACTGAACGTGTTCCAGATGTGTGCAGTGCACCTGGAATGACCACGTAACTGTATTTAAATCAACCTAAAATAACTGATGCTATGATATGGGTTAGTAATGGGTTACCTTTTCTGACTTCTACAGGCAGTGAACACCCTCTGTTTAACCTGAAATAACCTATAATGAAGGATAAAACCTAGAAAATCCTGTTACCTGGTCTTGGCTTCCCCCGCTCCCCTTTTAGACACTGTTTTAATTTAGAGCCTCTATCCCTTCTACAGAATTTTAGAGAAGTTGTAGCTTTGTTTTACTTCACAGCTTTGAGTGACAGGTGAGCAGGGGAACAACATGTAACTGTGAAAGTGGATTTTAGTTGGTGACTTTGATAATGTAGTATTTCCTACAGGCTAGGTTCTTTCCCCCCAGTTCTTCAAATGTTTTATTTCAATATAGTGAATGTTGAAAAAGTTGGTGTGAGTCTTGGTTTTAGATGCAGTTTAGGGATAATATTTTAAAAGTTTTGTAGTATTTTTTTCATGGTATATCACTTTTTTTTTCCATATAGCATCTCAATACTCCATTTTTGAGCGTGGGTAGCATTCTGACAAAAGGGAGTTAATAGCAGTTGGGCTTGGAAAAAGAAGAGCCAAATAACTCAACAGTTTTTTAAGCAACTCAAGTAGTTTAGTTCTGTTTTTTTTTTTCTTATGCTGAGACTTGGAGTCAGTGTAATTTCAAAATACCTCTCCCAGTATTATTAACGTTACATATTTATTAGTTCCAGCATTATGTAAACTTTTTGTACAGTCTTCGTTATGTTTTTGGAAAATATTAGGAAATTATTCCTTTTTGTAAGTAAGGAATATAATAATTTTCCCCCCCTTTTATCCAGCTCTCTTATGTTCTGCAGTATTTAGGTGTAACAGGAGATTGCTGGGTTCAAGTTCCAAACCAGAACAATAAAATAAGACACAGTCAAACATCCAAAGACAAAACAGACATAAGAAATGTTTTCCTATCTTTTAAGGATGATCAAAGCTACAGCAACTCCCAATATTAAGAAAGTAATTGGATTCTTATGTACAGAAAACTCTGTTTGCATTGTTAGGAGGGGCACTCCCTTCATAAAAAGCTATCTTTAAAATCAGTAATCTTAAACTCATGCTTTCCACTCTTGCTGAAATAATGTAACAGTTCTAAAAATCTTTGGTGCTTTTTAAAGCATGTTATGAATTAAGTACAAATAACATTTTTTATATAAAAAGTTGGTTATTGTCAAATGCAAGTCTGCTTTTATCTCTGTGAGCATCACTTGCTGGATACATGTGGCACTGCAGCCACCACCCATTTCAAATAAGTGCTGGAAAATTTCTGGGCAAGAAAGCTCAGGTCCTGATACCTGTGCTGAGTCCCATGAATATCCTTAAAGGAGGAGGTTTTGGAGATGATTGGAGATGCCCATGGCCTCTTTCCCAGGCCTGTTGGATTTCATAATCCACTGGTTTGCTTGTCTTGTGCTCTCCTCTGTTCTGGAGGCTGAGCTGCTCTGGGTCACCATGCTCTGCTGTCCTGCAGCTGTTCCTTGTGTGACCAGGACACTGAACTTCCAAGGAACTTCAGTTGCTGGGTGAGGCAAGATTTTTATCACAAAGCTTGGCTTGGCTGTTTCTTGCCTCGGGGCAAGCAGCCACCACTACCTGAGAAAACCTGCTTTGGGTTATTTTAGGAGTTTTGCTTCAGTTTTGCTTGAGTCGGGATTGTAAATTGTGAGATGGGAGTGGATCCCCTCGCCTTGTGCTGACCTCATCTTGCAGTGGTGAGGTGAGATGGCAAAACTGGTCCCTGGGCAGCAAAAAGTGCCAGGAGAGCAACTTGAGCTGGGATTGCAATAACTGGTGCAGCTGTGCTTTGTGTGGGGCTGGAGTGTCCTCATTGCAGAGATGTTTGCTGCTTTTATTAGCCTGACCAGATCCCTCCAGGCCTGATCCCAGGGGTCTCTGGGTGTCAGCTGACATCTGAACCTCTCCCTGTTCCTGCAGGAATAGACTGAAACTCTGCCTGCAGAGAGGACCCAGGGCAGGCTCAGAGGTTGGATGAGGAACCTCACCTATATAGGCAAAAATGCAGAGAGAAAACTGCCTCAATACCAATAACAGAAACTTTAAAAGGGAGGAAAAGAAGTTTTTCATACTGATGATCTAAGCTCCCTTTGGAACACAAGAATAATCACTAGTATCAGGCATCCATAAAAAATATTTAGATGCACTTTTTTTTTTCCTAAAGCTTTATTAATTTACTTTTGCTAAAATAATTTACTTTTTCATATGTAAATAGAATAAACAATTCTTGTGTTTCCGCAGTCTCAACATTTTTACTACTTCTTGGTCCTTTGTCAGCATTTTAAAAGAAATGCTATGTTAACTTTTACCAAATTCCACAAGTTTAAGTAAAATGTATTAATTTTTTTTCCTCTTTCAGTTTTTTCCCTGTGCAGTTTTTTTCCCTGTGTTGGCCCAGTTGGTGGAACTTACCCAATTTCCAGGAGGAATTTTAGTTGTTTCTTGTAAGATGCCTTTCTGCCTTTTTGGCTGAAGGTGTTGATGTGCATTGTTGTCTTGTCAACATCTTCCTTCTTGTGTTTTTCCTAGAAACTTGGGTCATCTGCAACTTCTTACCCCTTTCCTTTTAATTCTTCCCCTTTTTTTTCTTTGTTTTTGACTATTGGACTTGGTTGCTTGTCTACAGTCTGTGTTCCAGTTGAGAAGTTTCTTCCACAACTTCTTTTTTGAAGATTTATGGAGATTGTATGTGGGTAGAAGAGGTACTCAGATAATCTTTTATTTTTCAGCATTTGAGTCTGTTAAACATGGGAATTTTGGTGTTTGAGATCTTGTAAAGCCCTTCAGAAGGAACCGGATTTGTTCCAAAGAGGAGAAAAAAACCTCTTTGTCTCCTCTTTCCTTTTAATACCAACTTATTTTGTGATTCATGAATTTAGTCAGGAGTCAGCCTAAGTGGAGTGGATTGCTTTCATGAGATACTACAGAGTGATTTCAGGAACTTTATGGCTTTTGTAGTGATGCTGTGGGCTGGCAGCTCTGAGCCCAGCAAGAGGACATGGTGGGAAGTTTTCCCAAGAAATACTTTGGGAGCTCTTTGTGACAAATGCTGTTTGAGACTAAATATGTTTTTAAAACTCTTGTCACAGAAGTGTCTAAATATTATTTTAAAAATTAAAATGAGAGCAGCTGTTAAAAGTTTATTTATGCTACAAGTGGAAGGATAATTAAAGATAGAAGGGAATACAACAGAGAGAAAATGTATGCACATTTATCAGTATTATTATATATGGTAGTGGGTCATATGCTGCATATAATCTTGCCTTTCTTTTCACATGTTTTCTGTGTAGTTAAATCAATAAGTTTCTTTGCATAGGGGAGGGGGAGAAATTTCTTGCCCTGGTAGCTTTGGGAAACATTATAATTATTACAGTTATTGATCATTAGGAGGCAGAAGACTGATCCCTCTGTGAGAGAGAATGGATTTCTAATACACTGATATTTACCTGCAGGAAATACTGCTTCCTCCACATCCTTAGAAAGCTGAAAGAAGTGGTAAACACCTTTTCCCTCTATTTTTTGTTCACTGTTCTACATATGCCAAGTCCAATTTATACAGCTATTTTCATGATGATGTTGCTTACAAGGAAGGAAAAACAGCTGTTATATAAAAGCAGAATATTCAAACCACTTTTAAATAGCAAATTTTTATTATGGGAAAAATACTGGGACTTCACTGAGGTTTTTTTTCTGTCTGTGAATGTATAAACACCTTCCAAACATTTGCTTACTGTGTGTATTTGTATTTACCTCAGTCTGTGTATGTTTGAAAGTTGCTACTGGATCTAGCTGGGGCAACTGACCTGAAAACTGCAGCAGAAAAAGATCAATCAAGATAAGTGTGTTGGATTAGATGCCTTAATTATTTTACAGTTAAGTCAGTTTTAAAACAAATAAAGGCTTAAGCTCTTATTTACCCTGACATTTTTGTTGCAGAGGAAGCTGAGTATGCTCTAGGTGTGCTGTCTTGACAACTCAGTAGCAACTTGATAATGACATTATTGTTTGGCTTCTTGGAAGAGAGACTGGTTTTTCCATGTATTTAGGCAAAGTTCTAACTCAAATATTACCACCAGATAGTTCTCAATGTGTAGGAAACAGTTTTATTCACCTCCTTGGTACAGGAGAGCCTGATTTGAAGATTTTTACATTGAATGTCAGACTCAATGAGCTCGACAGGTTTTTTGTGCTGCTGCAGACTGAATGTGCAGGTCCTGTGGGGAGAACAGGAATTTTGTGGTGTTGTTGGGTGTTTGTTTGTTTTATTTTACTTTTTTCTTGCTTGTTTGTTTTTTGTTGGGGGGTGCTTTGTTTGTTTTTGTCCAGGTGAAAATATTTTTAGGGAGAGGCAGAAAGATAATTTTGGGTGAGTTTCCTCCTCATTGAGCTCTATGTAAGTAGGACCCCTTTAT